>NW_010233894.1:55660-113698 GCF_000690775.1 Eurypyga helias
AGCATCCCTCTCTAACTTCCTGTAATTTTTAATGCTTACCCTTTTTTACTCCTGAGTGGAAGTTAATGAGACATATCTAGTTGTCCCAGCATGCTTGGCTGTATCAGATCATTTCTGGACTCCACAGAAATTCCTAGACTCTACATGCCATCATACTGCACACCACACTATTCTGTAATGAACTTAGAAGCGTAAATAGCAAATATACATAAAGTCTCTCTCATGAAACAAATTTCACTTAAACACAGAGCAATTTAGGCTGCCAAAAGGCACTTTAACATAGAAGTTGAGAAGGAAGGATGATTTAAGAAAACATTTTAGGCTTCAAGAAAACACATGAACATATGGTTAGCGTTAAATATTTGTACACATGATATAGGAAATAGAGATGTCTCATGAGTTTTGAATCAGCTATTTAGAGACAAAGAGAAGAAAAAAAATACCATGCCGTGTCCCTTCTTTTGCACAGTCTAGAAACAGATTTTCTTAAGACATGCATATCTAAGAGAAGTTTTGATTAGAAACAGAATCACTGAGACCAGCATCAAATTTTAAATCCCTGTTTTAGCACTTCTCCCACTAATTGCATTAAACTCCTTTGGCCATAGCAAGCACAGCCCTTTGAAGGCAAGGCCCCTGCCTGGGACAGGAACCCGGAGACTTTGAAGCTGGACACCACCTCCAGCAAAACCAAGTCCTTTAAAACAGAAGGAAAAGTCTTTGAACAAGGAACCCTTCAGGTATGTGAAGTGTTTAAGAGCAAAGCTTTTTCTCCAGTGATACCAGGCCCTTGATACAAGACAGTAATTTAGAGAGGAGAACTTTTTAATTTGGGGAATCCTTAGATATTATATCTTGAGTGAAAAAAATGGGAATGGGTCTGAAAATAATAGCAGATAGGAAACAAAGCAGGTAAGGTACAGTGACTTAAACATGTGAAAACATCAGCTGTTTTTAAAAGTGGCAGGAGGTTATTGATGCTGTGCAATCAAGGCTTATCAGGAATAAATTCAAGGATATCAGGAAGAAATTCTTCACAGAGAGGGTGGTGAGGCACTGGAACAGGTTGCCCAGAGATGTTGTGGATGCCCCATCCCTGGCTGTCTTCAAGGCCAGGCTGGATGAGGCTTGGAGCAACCTGGTCTATGGAAGGTGTCCCTGCCCATGGCAGGGGGGTTGGAACTAGATGATCTTTAAGGTCCCTTCCAACCCAAACCATTCTATGATTCTATGAATCGCGTCATGAAAAGTGCGTCCTTCCTCCCGGAGGGCAAGCTGCACCAACAGACAACCTTCCCACCCACATACATCATCCCTGGCTATCAGACAAGGTGCTTTTACATCCCAGGTGGAAATGGCCAGTTGGAGGACAGAGTGAAATCCAGACATGTCCTCAATGGGCATAGTTCAGCATCAAACTAAAGATGATGTTTCTGTCTGTGGATCTGCTCAAGCGCACATGTATTCATGGAAAATCCTTTCTGTTTAATTCGCAATATAAAAGAGTCATTAGGAGCTTTGCAAAAGGAGCAGGGAGAAAAATGCAGCACATCAGTATTACAGAATAAGACACCTGCCTATTTATATCCAACAGTCTCTTTACCACTGTTTAACTTCTGCAGACAGCTGCCGTCGTATAGGGAATGATGTAAAGGTTGCTCTAGCTTGATAGGCACCTTATTAGCGTATGTCATTATAATATTAGCAGTCATTTTCCTATGGTTAACAAATGGGATTTTTCTGGACAAAAGGTCAGGAGAAAAAAGACGGCGGAGCTCCAATCATACCTGGAGCTGATTATCAGCACTGTAAATAATGCCTGCACTAGCTGCGTGTGAAGACAGCAATCTAAAGGAAGCATTATTCTCCCAGGAGCTTGTGTATGCAGCAGTGAAAATGATATGGGGTTGTTGTGCCTTAGAAGCCTCTCTCTCAAGGTTTTAAATGCTGTCCAGTACATACAAAATATGTACATAACATTATATGCAATTAACTCCCTGGACTAAATATGTGTATCAATCTACCTGGAAGTTCATTTGGACACTCCTGTCTTTTCAGTTCAGAGACCAGTACCAGGGCTTGATTGCTTAGTACAAGAAATAGTTTTAAGAGCTGCCTTTTCAAAGGAGTTTGCACACTTTTTATTTTTACAGAATTTTAATTTGAATGCCCACTCAACAGGGATAATTTCTGACCAAGGTGGCATTAGTTCTACAGTACTGTCTCCCAGTGGAAGCAAAGTGATCTGGATGCAGGAATGATTTGTGGGAAGAACTTCTATGGCACAAGTGGCTATTTTCTACCTCTCTCCCACTGATTTTCAAGTGCCATTCATGCCTCTTCCCAGTATCTTTAAATTGTGTTGACATCTGTTTACTCATCCATTACAAACAATTGGTCCAATAAAAATACAGAACGGGGAACATGCTAAATCAATAGCCAAGACTGGTGAAAAATGAAACATCAAAGCTATGTAAGTGAAATGATTATTTTGACCATAATTAATCAATCCTGAGAACTACAATATCAATGAAGAGTTCAACAGGAGGCAGTGATATATTGTATTTCATGCACACAGTCTGATTAGTGGGACATTTTGTTCATACAGGATTATGGAAAACAGCCTACAGCCACTCCTCCTCTGAAGAGCACCGAGATGAGGGCAGGGGTAGGAGGGATGAATGCTGTGCACATTTCACGTCACTGATTTTCTTTTCGATGTGAAACAAATACAATCAGGCCTGTCCTGCTGCTGCGGAAGGGCAATACCTTGATGGGAGCATCATACCAAGGCAACTGCCAACAGGCAGAGCTACCCAGAGCCAAGGTTTTATTCCGTTCTGTCATTTTAATAAATGGGACAATGAGGGAGGTGGTGACATTGCCCAAAGCGCCCTTCATCCCCACCTCTGGTGCTCTAGATACTTGCTAAGCCACCCTCTTGTATTTCTAGTCCAAGCAAGTTTTGATGTTATATTATGTAAACGGGAGTGAATTGTCTTTTGGGGTTAATTGTACTTTTTTTTTTTCCTGTTTTATTGAAGGACTAGACTAATATTAGGGATGACAAACAATTTACAATTAAGCAGAAAAGCCCATCAACTTTTTTTAAACAGAACTTCTATTTGAAAAGCAATGAATATTTTCTCTGCTATCCCCCTTCAACCAATGATCTGCCTAATCTACATTCACTTTGCTCACTGTCTTACCTTTGACCTTTCTTTTGAAGGCCTTCATAGAAGAGAATGTCAGTATTTATCTACCTGCTGTGCTTCCATCTGTCTATGCGGTGCACGAATAACCACAAATTATATTTCCTTTGTGAAAATTTGAATGACAGAAGCATTTCTAAGGCTTCGTATACATGGAATGATCAGATGCTATCTCCTTGTCTTGGAGGAATTATTCATCCCATGTCTGGACATGCAAACCAGGAACAGCTGCCAAATCTGCATTTGGGTTTCCAGTGTCTCCACTGAGATTTTCTACCAGAAGTCTTTCTTGGATGCTTTTCCATCACCCTTGTTTTACTCATTTTTCTTGACAGGGAAAATGAAGCAGGAAGGTTCATACCCAAGACTGCCACAAGGAATGTAAAGCAACATAAAGGCTTTTTAAAGTAGTCTCTTTTGGGAAGGGTTATCAGAATAATGATCTGCAAACCTGTTAAAATTTACACAGTTTAGAGATTGGAAAACAAGTCCTCTGATGATTCCAGTGGAGCCATACTGACCTGGTCTCAGGATTTATGTGCCTTAAAATATACGTAGAAATTTCCTGTGTGAGATGCCAAAGCACGCTTCTTTCAGACAACTTAGAATAACAAGAAAAATAAAGAAGCACTGTTGCCTGTAGAAAATTTGGCCTTTGCATTTATTTCAAATGGTGTAAACTCCTTTTTGCCAGGTCAGCAGAAGAGGCCACAGAAAGGTGTCCTCACCATAAGACAACTACTAAACCAGGAAAATATACAACAATCACACCAAGGCTCACGTCTACATTTAAAATAAAGAATAAATACTTATTTTAACTGCAGCAAAGAAACATGAATATGTTATATAGGAACAATACCAAAATATAGTATATTAAGACTTTTTAAAATAGATGAACCTGAAACAAACTCCTGATCCCATGATTTTATGGAAGACCGATTCCAAATCTCATCTTCAGAGGTTAGAAAGGAAGAAAATATGCCTTTTTTATCCTCCCATCACAAGTTACAAGAGTGTGCATTTTCAAAACTTTTAAAGCATGTAAATGGAAATGACAAGATAAAATCTTAGATGAGCTGATTTTCTATGTATACTGATACCCAGCATACTATGTCATTATGCAGTATCTTACTCTCAGAATACCAAAAACTAAGTATTTCTTTTTGCCTATCGATTGGAAAAACAAAAGGGGTGTACATAAGATACGCATATACAGTCTTGTCTAGAAATACACAGTTCATATCCAAGGTCAGTAATAATATCTAAAATAACTAAATATTCCTGTGCATGTACCTGTCAAAATAAAGCATGTTTTCCTCCTTCTTAAGTTTGTTTGTAACTATAACATAGACTGGACAATCTGGTGTATTTGCTAAAGTAGAAAAGTAATTTAATCTACCACTACTGGTCCATGCTACTGGAGAATATGTTCCAGTTCAAGATCCTGCCTCTGAGAGGCATCTGATAATAGTTTTACAGGAGGCAACACTCTTGCCTCTGGAACAGAGTGTGCCCAGCAACATCTGCCTGGGGAAGTTGGGCTCCTGAAAAAGCAACAATTGAGAGAAAAGGGAAAGCCATAATCACATGTTATCTTTAATGCTCCACAGCACATTTAATGTAAGTACGGCCATCAATTCCTTAGCCTGGCCAAATTCCAGGTTTGGCAATTAAATCTTCCTGAACTTCTACATTACAATCTAAAGCATACTCCTGGACACAGTGGGACTGTGCAAAATTTTACATATCTATTTCTCTCCACTGACTATAAAGAGAATCTGGTCTAGTCTGGCTCTCTAAAATGCAGACATCTCATTTTTATGTGCAAATGTTAGGATAAATGAATCTCATCCCAAACTCCTGGGAACAGAAATGAGGAGAATCATGCTCAACATAATGAAAAGGTTTAGCCATAGCTGAGCCTGAAAACTGAAGGAGGAAAATCAGATAGGATAAACTAGGGAAAGGGAAGAAAAGAGCTCAAATTAAAAGAAAAGTAACAACTTTGAAACACCACTGTAATTATTTCGTATCAGCATGAGTAAAACTGGTGCTAATTCAGTATCAATTTAGAAAAATAGGGAAACATGTACAGTGAACTATGTAATCAATGCTTTGACCAACTAGGACACAAGTTAATCTGCTTTTCATCCAATAGTTTTGTAGTTTTCGAGGGGAAAAAAAAAATCAATACCATGAAAAAGGTCTGCAAAGTGAGAGGTAGGTTAGCCAGTACTTCTGCACTTGATATCACTAAAAGAATTATAGATATTATGCTGGATTTGTTCCCTTAATGCATTAAAAATACAGGTTTTTGAAGAAGCTCATTTGTTAGGCTCAGGCATATCACAGAACCAAAATATTCATGATTCAATTATCCGTGAAGAACTGCAGAAGGTCAGGGTGGCTCTGAAGGATGCCACACTAAGGAAGGCAAGTGAGAATCAGCACCTTCCCCATAGTTCTCCATACTCTGAAATTTTTGCATCTATCACAGGACTGAATTGTGCTACTTAACTGAGTAGTATCTTGACACACTCTAAAAAATGGAGGGTTTTCCCTACCATCTCTCAGAATGGGAATGTCCCCTCTGATTTCAGTCTAATTTTCCATTCAGTTTACTTCTCTTAACAAAAGACTAACTCCTTGCTTTCACAGTGCTTGAAATCTGGCCCAAGAATCGCAAGAACCGGAATCACTCCCATTTGAGAACAGTAAATACAATGCACCCCATAAATCTCACAGTTCAGTCATGCATTACCTGTATCAAACCAAGCAATGTATCTTTAACACCTTGACACTGTTAAAGACTTAAAAGATTTTTAAAATCCAAAGTCTAAGATTGCTTGTGAGAGTATTCTGACTGAGACTTGCAGGGAGGGTATCAAAGAGAATACATTAAATTTCACTGCAGATGAAATCATTATAAAAGAAACTACATGAAAGACAGTATTTCTAATAAAGGAAGAGTTGAAAACTATGTCAGAAATTAGTCATGATTTTTGAAAATTAGACTTTCATTTCACTTGCTATCAAATAATTGGTGTTAAGTTATCCTCCTAACTGGACTGAACCCTGGAAACTAAGCAATAATGGTGGTCCAAGTCCTCAATAGAAGTGCATTAACAATGGTAATTTTGGTCAGGGATGTGGCAAATGAGCTGTATGACTTCTGCTAATTTGGGGCTTGCTTCTGCTTTTGAAGTTAGTAGTTCTGTTGACTTCAAGGAAAATGAAACTGAACTGCCTTTCATGGCAATAGCATGAATTCAGTTCAAAAAGAAATCAAAGCCTCTGCTCAAAGGCTAGTCTGAATTTCTGGAGTAAAACTAAAAGAAAATCCTGATATATGCACGTATTCTCTGCATATCCTGGTTTCAGGCAGGTCCAAGAAACACCACCATTCAATGATTAGGCATTTATAGCCTTTTTAGACTTAGTTAGCTATGAGATCCCCTGCCAAGGCTTTGGTCTCAAACTTATCTGAGCTTTTGGCTTTCTCATAGCTGTGGGCTAATCACACTCTCTCTGTGCCCATACCTTGTTTCAGAACAGGGGAAAAAGAGGCTCTTTTCTATTTAGATTGTATGAGGCCAGATGAAGGAAACATTGTTCACCGTGCTATGAAGCATGGCAAGATACTAACAGTTGCTGAGGCTCTTCTAGGCACCTTTGACACAAAACCAAAAACTTCCAGGCAGAGAAAAGTTATTAGAAGTAACATTTGTGCAACTCTGGTTTGATGAAACAGAACAAAAGGCTTCCCGAGGTTTCCTCAAATGAGAGAACAGAAGAATTGGTCAGCGGCCTGCAGCCACCCAGCAGCCAGAGAGAAACACGTGCCATTCTTCCAAGCTCATTTCTGCTCTGGCAGCACAGCTGCACATTAACTCCCGCCAACGTTGCTCCTCATCCTCCAACTCCTGACTTCACGCGCCCTGGCAAATCCTGCAACCTGACCTGACACCTGTTGTACTTCTCTGCTGTACTGATACTAAAAGAATAAACCTCCTGCAAATGAAGAGACAAGTCTGACAGTACACCCCAGCAAAGGCAAGGGGAGATGAGCTGCTGAGTGCTTTCCAGATGCACTGAACTTGCAGCCAGCCGGAGCAATCTGAGCTGGAGAGGTAGACGGACATTCAGTTCCCAATTCACATGTGAATGTTGCCTCTGAATGGCTCCATCTACATAGCTGCAGGCAAAGCAGGAGCTTTTCTGTTGCACAGAAACTGTATTTCTGACATGATTACAGCGGCATCTATTAGGCTTTAAAAGGACATATTTCAAAGGCCGAACAGGTCAGAGCTGGTACATGCAGTGCTCCATCTCCCCAAGGTTATGACACCCCTACAATTTTATTACACTTAGGAACTTTGACAGAGTAATAATTTTGGATGAACTGGATTCATTCTGCGAGAATGGTCAGCAGGGATTATTTAGATAAAAAAGTCAAGTTCTCAGTGTAATTAAAGCCATGAGTTTAAGGGGATGGCACTCTGATGGTTTATAAAATTCTGTCTGTCTTCACCCTAAAATACACTTTCTGTATGGACTGACATTCCTGTGGATGCCTAATGCTAAATTCAAAGAAGCAGCCGAAAAGTAACATGTAGGATAGCGCTTGAACTCCCTGTTTTGAACAGGACTGCAGTGGTCCCTAAAAGTGTCCAGTGTGACCCCAAATCAATACCATTATGCTTTTTGCAGCACTCACATTCGCTCTTTGCCAGTTCCTCCCTCCCCAGCATCAAAAAGCAGGGAGCTGCTGGTGCCCAGGACATCAGTCCCTACATGGCTCTTACCTGTAAGACCACACCTGCCCAGGGCAGAAAGGACTTAAGTACAACTGCCAGTTTCTTACATGGAAGATGCTATCAAACATTATCCCTTCGCTTCTCTGCCTCTGAAGACACTTTCCTGTCCCCTGAAATCCCCACAGCCCCCCTTGTGTCTTTGCTGGCACAGCTTGGGCAGGACCACGCTGCTGTCAAGCGTCCCAGATGGCTCACCACGTGCACACCCAGCAGAGGCATGTTAAGACTGAGGAGATATGCCTTCTTCTAAGCCAAGTTTGAAGCCCATATTTTGCCTAAATCCTATATTCAGAATGGTGTCAACAATGAAAAGCCATCAGTGTAGAGGGAGGAATAACAGACCTGTTATAAATACAGACTGAGATTGTTGTTAACATATTCCTTGAGGAGAAAAACAGGGTGAGGGTAAAAACAGCACAGCAGAAAAAGGATCCCAGGGAAATTATTCTACTACCCTCAATCTTCACATCAAATTTAAGTCAGGCTGATAAAGAGCGTTACTTTTGGAGCACCGCAGCCCTGTTGCACCACTTGTCTTCATCAAGCTCTACAGGCTGTGGCTTAATTTTCAGGTGAGCCCTGGCCTGTGGGAGTTTTCATTAGACACTGCAGTGCGACAAACTCTGGAGGTGTCTAACAAAGCTCGGATCAGCAGGCCATGCAAGTATGTATGCTGGGACAAAATTCCACTGGCACTTTAACATGAATACCACTTGAATTTAAACCATGTAACACTTCAGCAAACAGACATGGAGAAAATTATTTCTTGGGCTCAGTATCAACAGTTTCTCTTGCAACCCTCATCGCCTTTTTCCCTTGCTTCTCCTTAGAAGTGGATTGCCACTCTTCACCTTATTTTCTAAAAGACAATGTTAGGTGTGTGCCATGGGATAAAAAAAAGGAAAGGTGATAATAAAAGAGCTTAATTTTTATAGGCTTCAGAGGAGATTCCTGTTCCATCAATTCTGATCTTAAGCAACATGAAAATGGGCCCAACCCAGGAGTAAATCCCCTCAGAACGCAGCCTTTTGAGTCAATTTTTCATCTTAGCCTTTCTAGCTGGAGATATTGCACATAAATAAACATGTGCAAGTTATTGCCAGCATGCTCTGCTTTATTAATTTTGTGTAAAGCAAGCTGGCTTTTGGAGAGGTTAATTTCCTGAACTGAGAAGAAAATGGCACTTCACTAACTTGAAAAATAAATAATTGTGTGGATACCTCAGTTCATTATTTTAACTCTGCAGAGTCTCTGCAGACTCCAGAGGCATGCTGACAGCTTAGAGAAACAGACCTATTTTCACTAACCAGTTTCCCTGTGTGGTGTGTATTATACTGTGCTATGTAGAAATTAATGGCCATTTAAAAACAGCAGCACCTTGTCTAGGTCCTTTTAAAGGGAGCCCAGTTAATCTTCGGAATGTCAGTTCCAAAGGTGTAGCTACTATTGCAGTAAAAATTACTTAATATCATGTTATTTTAGAGAAAATGTTCTTAAACTCTAGCAACATAACCTGTTGAGCTCCTGTATGTCAGTGTATATCACATCTCTGCTGCCTTGGTTGCTCTTTAACCTTAAAAATCCTCAGGTATGAGAAGCAGTGACTTGAGTGCTGGGGTTTTTCTACTGA
This sequence comes from Eurypyga helias, assembly GCF_000690775.1. Taxonomy (NCBI): domain Eukaryota; kingdom Metazoa; phylum Chordata; class Aves; order Eurypygiformes; family Eurypygidae; genus Eurypyga; species Eurypyga helias. Next base: position 65,320 of record NW_010233894.1, read on the forward strand.
ACTACCTGGGAACCTGGAACCAGAACACACCCACCCAAAGTGCTGGCTTTGTTTGAAATAATGAGAAAATGACATTAGTCCATATGGCATTGGAAATCCTGGTTCAAACTTGTCTGTTGATTTAATGGCATATGGATGCTACGGAGCTTTGACAGTATCACTTGACTGTGGCTATTTTAGAATCCAGGCAAAAACAGATGGCAATATTTTTGAGGTTTTGAAACATATGCTGTGAAACATAATTTTAAAATATATTTATTAACAGTGGGGTTAGTTTTACTGGAAGGCCTAATGAAACGATATTGGTACATTTTCTAGGAAACAAGGGGTGTGGAAACTTGGAGTTGTGCAAACCTATGGCTCCAAAATTATTTTCCCAGACTAAAAATTTGACAGGAATTCTAAATAGCACTCCTAACAATCTGCATTTTTGTCTGTCTCAGAACCGACAAGATTAGAGAAACAATGTAAATTTGAAGTAATTTAAAATTCATGTGTCATTTTGAGTTTACAATAATCTTTCCATCATCTTGACTAATGTCAGGTGATAGGCAAAAGTACATTAATTTATCTGTCTTATCAAAATGTTTAACATAGATAACGCATGAAAGAGAAAATATTATCTGGCTGACATGATGCAAAAATGTCATTCTGCTCTTCTCTGTACAGATGGTTTTTCACTTCCCACGGTGTTTCGCTGTTGAAAATCTGTTGTGTTCTTGGTATTTAATTTGCCTTTTTGATGCAGTTTTCTCAATTAAATCTCATGCAGATGATGCAGTCATTTATATTCAGAGGATCAGACTTTCTGCTCTTATTGGATAAACTTTAATCTAATCCACAGGGCTCAGATTTAGCTGTGTGATATTAATTAATTTTAAATTCAGATAAATCTTTCTTTGGTGGAGACCAAAAGGTAAATGCGGTCCCCAGATCTGAAGCCTACAGGAAGATCATGTATTGGATGAGTCGCTCACATTTTACTGAACTAAGGGGAATCCAGGTGAGAGAGGACGGGAGAAGAGGCTGAAATAATTAACTGGTCTGTTTAACAGGTACTGCTGGAGCATTAGCTCCACTTCCCAGCTAGCATGTCTCAGCACTGCTCTCTGGCCGCTCATTAAGAGAAGGCCAAGTAGAATGATGTTTTCATGAGAAGGCCATTTTCATCTAAATGCTGATGTGTGGCAAGGGCATAGCAAGGGAATTTTTACCTGCTGATGCAGTACAATTGTTGGGTGTGAAAATCATCTAAAAAAGAAAAGTAAATTTTTGAGAAAACCTTCATTTTCCCACTTGCAACTTTTACTTGAATAATGCAATAACTGCCTCCCCCTCCAGGACCCCTCATCATACAGGGAAGAGGAGGGAGTAACCAGTAAGCACAACTCAAGTTGCATATAGAAACCTAAATCTGGTGCATTTTTTGTGTGCTTGACTTGGCAGCCTAAACAATTGTTTTAAGTTTCTTTCAATTTAAAACAAAATCACCCATTCAACTGCTGTCAATAGCTAACCAGAAGCACAAAAGCTGATAATACATTCTGTACAAAAGCAATGAACAAATTTAAACTTGGTATTCCTTTGATTAATCTTTGGATACCATTGAATTCAGCCCTGGGTCCTTCACAGGACCGCAGGAAAGGTCTTTATTAAATTCATTATCTGGTCCATAGGACCAAGTGCTTTTCTTTCCTTTCTCTACAAACCTAGAGAAAAACTAACAGCTGCCTTCGAAACTCTTACTTCCACAGCCACGGTGAGGACAAGCAGGGTTTGCTTCATGATCATAAGGATCATAGATGGGGATGACACAGCAGGTTAAATATTATACTTTTGACTTTAAAGTTGTAACAAATCTCCTTCTGTGTCATATGAAACAAAAAATTCAGCATGAGAATGGGAAAGAGGAAGGTCTCTCTCCAGTCATTTCTAGAACAGTTGCAAAATGCTGAGCTCCCCCTTTGCCCCTCAAGTACAATGCATTCAAAGTTCATCCTAAAAGACATCTGGTAATTTGTTTTATCTATTTACAGAAGGATTTGTTTTTCTCTCTGACTTTGAGTTATGAATAAGATATTCATTTACGTGGCTATCTGCATATAAACATTACCACTGGAGAGTAGCGCATTGGAGAGCGAATATGGATTTCTTAGTCTTATCATTGCACGTCTTTTATATCAGGTGCTCATTTAGACAGAATTCATTGTATATTATTCTCCTGTGACAACATTAACTGGCCTCCAACTTTCCAGTGCTTGTTATCATTTTCAGAGTGTAAAAGCCTCAAGGACTTAAAAGGACAGACAGGCAAGTTTGCAGAACATTTCATTAATTTGTGGGAAATTCTACTTACTGTAAGTGTCATGTGTTTGCTGTGAAGACTGAGAACATCTGCCAAATATAATACCACTTTCTTCCCTCACAGTCTGGCTCCTCTTCTGTTTGACATTGAGGGACTAACCATTAACTCACACCGCCTCAGCCTGAAGAGGCAACTATGTACATATATCTAAAGCTTAAATTTCAATTTGTATTGGAATGTCAGTCATCAGATAAATCCAGACACAGGGGAAAGTGAATAATAAATAGCTGTGTGGGCCAAGAGAGAATAGAAAGTGCCAGCAATAGCTCCTTTCTAATCTATCCCTGGTCCTATAATGCTGTGGTTGTTACTTCTACTGGACTTCCCTATTCCTTCTAGCCAGAATGACAGCAAATCAGACTCAGTGGTAGTAATGGCTGCCCCTCCTTCATCTGCCCCAGGGACTTGTCTCAGCAAAGCACTCAAATATTCAGACAACACTTGTCCAAACGATATAATAAGCTCTGGGGTTTGTCAGATTGATCTGGTAGTATCACGGGACCTTTCTTGGGCTGACTCATCATCTCCCCTTCTCGTTTCAGGCTCTGTTTGGGTCCCCAAAGACAAATGAAAACTAGAAGAATATTAGGTGGTTGCAAGTTTTAACCATCATCTTAATAATAATAATATACACATATACAGTTTTTATTCAAATAATACCATCAAACCTAATTTTTACAGCATACCATTTAAAAAATGTGTGTAACTAACCGTAACAATACTGCACCTTACAAGTTCAGAGAAAACAAAACCAAAACACATTACTCCAAAGAAGCTGCAGGATAATGAGTTACAGCTAGATCTGGCCACCTTTGTTATACTTAATAGCATTGTTCTCCGCAGACTGTCTTGGGATATTTGTTCCCTACCAGATGTAAAGTGAATTCAGAAAGATCTGCACTTGGGTGGGGATGTGAGTAACACAGGACCAATGCAGAATCACCTGCAACACTACTGGAAATTATTAGGTGAAGCCTCTTGCAAGCAATTTTTTCCTGTTGCAAAGTACATTATAACATTACCACTTTGCTCATTTCCTGTCCACTTTCCTTAAAATAATTCCATTGTATCCTCCTCAGCAATTCTGTTCATGCCTTAGCACTGTCCCGATTCTCTGTGCTGTTAGGTTTGAGCCTAAGCGACCTGCTATTCTAAGAATAATTTAAACAAAAAACTCGGAATGATTATGATATTTTATCCAATTTCATAGCATTCAGAGATTTTTATCTATGATTTGTTGATTAAACGTTGTCGGCATGTTGAACCATAGCATCTCCTTTAGAACTCATTACAGGAAGAACAATGCAAATATGTACTTAAGGAGTCCCAGCCAGTGAATTATTGGTACAATAGACTGTAATGTCTTCTTTAAAATAATACAGTTAGTGAGAGAATTAGCAGGGGTATGAACTTAAGAAAAGAGCACACTGTATCACTGGCATATCAGAAGTAATTCAACAACAGGGATGGTGCCCTGGATTCTTTTTAATTTTCTCTGCTCTTTCCAGTGCTCTTTAAAAAGAACAAAAGAATTACACCAGCTCTTTCGGAGTTGCCTGCCCGTCTCTCCTGACAACAGGGAGAGCCTATGTATCAAACTCAGAGCATGTGCCTTATTTTCTAATAGTTAACACTGAAGTGTTCATCTTCACTAAGACCATGAAAATCACTGAAAATTAGTGAGCATGCTTGAGACAGACCTCAGACATGTTTTCAGTTCAAAGATAACAATTTACTCTTTGAGCCAGTAACTTCAGAAAAGAAGGAACTTTCACAGAGATAAAAACCATGGTCCAACATATTATTTTCTACAGCATCCAGATGCTGCAGTGGAAGACACAAGTAAGCTCATCAGAGCAGAATTCTATAATAATTTCCCCACATGACTTCTTCCAAATTTCTTATATTTGGGATAGCTATGTCATCAGGAATAAAGTTTTAACTCAAAGCTTCCTAATCCGACATAACACTATTGAGTTTTCCAAAATCCATAGAACAGGTGTAGTTTTTATAGAATATATTAAATTCCAAATGTAGGGGATTTACAGAATAAAAATACACTTCCAGGCTTATTCTCCCCATCCCCCATAACATACCAATTCTAGAGCAACTCACATTTAAGTAACACTTGCATAATAAAGATCTCAAAACAAGGTAAAAATACCACAAACAGGAAAAAAATTCCAGAATCAGTCTTCCCTCAAACATTGCCACAGGAACTATTTAACAGCTCTGAGCTGCACTGCCAGAAGGGAGGTGGAAGCAAAACCAAGCAGAGGATTCTCAGTGCAGGGCAAGTCACTTAATAGTGTCTGACTGAGACTGGCAAGGGCTCTTTAATTACAATCCTTCATGAGTAATTGCGAAAAGCAGCGATTACCTGACTTACTCTGAATAAACTCAGTATAATTAATGAATGTTCAAGCTCTAATTATGGTAAAATCTTAGGAAATTAATTCCAGACAATAGAGTGGATTTTTGGCATGTTTTCAAATGATCAGCTCATTTTTATTACAACTATTCCCTCTGTTCTTTTGGATGGTTTAAATTTATGGCCTTTGCTTTCAACTAGGTTCAAACATTTGACCGTAAAGCTAAAAGAACCAAGAACTCCGGGTCCGAGGTTCACCAGAACATCTGTATACAACCAAGCACTTCTATCTGCTTACCTATGACTTGTCTTAGAAGACATATGGTCACCCCGGATGAGTCTCCAGGTCAGCACAGGTAGGTGGGTGCTCAAATTCATCACGTACCAGCTTAATGTACTCAGAAAGAAACTATTATATCGCTTATTAAATATGTCAAAGATGAGTGACAGACCAAACACCTGCTCCTTCCCTGCAGATTTTGGTACCTCCAGTTGTGCAAGAGAGATTTCCATTTCCCTCAGGATCCCCATCTACAGTTCAGCAACTGCTTCTCTATAGAACTGGGAATGGACTATCTTTGTGTTTTAAAACATGGGCAGGTACCTTTAATAGCCTAAAGATGAGGTCATTATCCTGTGAAGGAGGCTGTCACAACAAACGCTATGCATATGTACACCCAACAATATACTACATATTTTAATTTTTTGTCAACAGAGGAGTAGTTTTACGGAAGTCTTGGAAGGTTATAAACCCAGTCCCTGCAACTATAGTTCATCATGCAACACAGGTCAAACATGGGAAGATTCATAATGATCTTTACATTGCTATCACCATATCACCTTCCCACAAGTTACACCTGACAACAAATTAACCAAATGCCACCAACCTTTAATTTGCCAAAATAACAGCTGTGAAATCCTATTTACCTATCTATGAGCAATCTGAACAGATTTTCTCTGTGAAAACCAGAACTAAACCCCCCGAACAAATGTTTTACTGGCAGATGGCACGTGTGATTGCCTCTTTAAAATGTGTTATTTTAATGCAAGGTCTGACATTTCCTACATTGCCTACCTGAGACTGGTAGGACCAGCTACAGCCACTGCTGCTTCCTCCTCTAGGAATTTAACACATGGTCACTCTTTGTTCCTGAATTACTTTTGTTACAAGTCTCACTTTAGGCTGCAAGGAAGCAGATGACAAAGGCAGTGCAAGATTAGTTTTCAATTATCCAGTTCATGTGCCTGTGCAACTTCTGTGCCAGTCCTTTAACTCACACATCTGCATGTTACAATAGTTGCTAGGAAGTACAAGAAGAAGCTTAAGAGAAAAAAAGATCCAGAAATCCAACAACAAACAGACAAAAATCCCCTGTTTTGTGCATGCAGCAATGTAAAGAGTTAACTGTTCCCAGACTTAAGGAATCCTCCTGCCAGCCTGTAGTTTCTTCAACAGTGTGCTACGGCCTTACATTTCTTGTAATCATTCAGCTACCTAATGATCCCCTTATATCAGGCATAAATGAGTTTTCCCACTCCAACCTGGCTTTTGTCAAGGCTTTAATGTAAGCAGTTAATGAGTGCTATTGCTTTGAGATTTCTCATGTGAAAGAAGGGTATTTCTAACTAGTGATACAATGACAAGCAGGAGCTAACGTTATCTGCTCAGCAGTAGTGCAGAACAGAGAGCTTAAGGAAGATGAATCTCCCAAGGAAAGGAGGACTGAGGTCACATTAGGCAGAACCATCCTGACAGCCTAACACTGCTCCTGTTGCATGGATGGGGATCCATTCATGCTTCGTCAAGGATCTCAGTGGAGCTAAGGGGAAAGAGGCTGGTTTTGTTTTAAACAAGCCAAGTTAAAATCATCAACAGAACTGTTAGCCTGTAACAGACCAACAGATTTATTCAGCAGCAGGAGACAGCACAAGGATGCTCAGATTTATCACTCCAAATACCATCATTATTTAGTGTGCAGAAAGCCTTCTTGTCTCACAGTTAGCAAAACAAAATTACAAATTAATGGCCATATATTTCCCCCCATGTCCTGGATCTATCATCCAATTTCCCCTGTGTCATAATTTTATTTTGGTACCAAACATATGGGGCTCAGAAAACTGGCAAATTTAGAAATTACACATATTTTATCCATCTTCTCTCACATAAATTTTCATCATGTGTTAATTTACTGAAGGAATACGTTCCTTTTCTTAAGAATCAGTAACACAGAAGAAAAAGAACAGAAGACATTTTGTTTGTACCTTTAGCTCTGGGTTACTTCCTTCCTATTCTTTCAGATATGCATTGGATTTGTGGAGGGAGGAACAACTCCTGAACGTATGTTTGTAAAAGGTAGCAGTCCCAGGTGGGTTCCTGCCATGGGTGAAAGCAGAAGATATACAAAAAAGCTCCCATGTATAGCAGTTCGCCTTTTTCAGGAACACAGTGCAAAGGTAAGCCAGGAAAATCTTGCCAGGGGAGCCCAGGTGAAACCATCGAATGACAAAGAAGATTGTTCAATCAAAGAAAATTGCAACATTCCCTGTTCATGAAGATCAAAATGAAGCATTTTTTTGTCTTCTAGAATGCACTAAAATATTCTCTTGCATAGTCCCAGTGCAAAAGGAGATCTCAGCATGGACATTTGATTTATGTATTTGTCTCAAACCTAACTCCACTGAAAACACTGGGAATGTGTCTTAAGAAACCCTTCCAAAGGTTCAGCAAAACCAGGTTGTGTTGGAGATGTCTGATTGCAAGTTTTCTTATAGCAACATAAAGCAATGAGTCACCCCTCCAAAGTCAATGGAATTACACATTAGAAAACTTAGAATACAGTTCAAAAGGTGATCTACTTTCAGAAATATTCAAATTATTAAAGGCATATGAGTTCTTTCAAAGCTCTACAAAGATGTGGCAGGAATCTCTGTAAGTAGCCTTTGGCAATGAATTCCCAGTTGATTACTTATAGCCCTTTAACGTTTTTGAAGAACCCCTTTCTCTGTGCAAACTCACATTATTGTTATCTAGAAGCTATGTCAGGTCATGAGCAGGCTGCTTATAACATGAGTTAGGCTGTCTGTGGTGGAAGTGGAATTACAGGAGTTGAACTTAGGTGACATAGAAAACTGACTTTAAATCCAAGTCTGATCACTGAGATCACCATGACAAGACGACCACCTCTCTGCCTGGTATAAAGACTCTATCTAAGGTGATCTCTTGGCTATTTGAAGTGCAAACACCTTTTTTTTTTTTTGATTTATCAAAAATTAAAAGAACTGCCAGAAACCCTGGGTCCTACCAGAAAAAAGGCAATATGGCTTAGGGAAATTTCAGAAGATGATTCAAGAAGGTCTCTGTGCATAGTACAGGGAATGAAGATGCTTCAGTTAGGCGCTTTGTCACTGCTAACCACCCTCCTCTAGGCACGTCAAAAGACAAAATATAAAGTACACAGAGTCTGTAACACAGAAGATCTGTAACACTGTAAATAATGTTCATTCCTACAGCTCAGCTTAAACATGAGACCAGCTGCACCAGGTTAGAGGAAAGGTCTGTCTTGCCCAGTATCCTCATTCTGCCAGTGGCCAACACACAGCAGAACTGTTACAGCAGTTACGGCTCCTTAGGTCACTCCAACTTGGATAACCATGGTACTTCTAGAGCTAATACACACTGATAAGCACTGACCTCCAGGGATGGATGCATTAATCATTAGCCAATAGCAGAGGCCTAGGGAAGAGCACATGGACATCAGAAGCATGAACCATAACTTCCCTGCTGTGCTCCTGCAGCAGTCCGTGGCTCAAGGATTTTCCGACACAGAGCTGGTGTCTTTCGTGTCTCATAGTCCCTGGTGGACTATTCTTCTAGAAATTTGTGCAAGACCTAGGTTAAACTGAACAGGAAACCCACATGCAACTCAAAAGCAACATTAGCCTTTTGCTGTAGACTTCTGCTCTAATATCATTCTGGGATTAGCCCTGCAGCGGAGTGTGCTCCTACAGACCTTCCACTGCTCCTGCTCCTCCTGCAAGCTGGGTTTGAGTTTTCTGCTGTCAATAAGTGTCACACTTGTGCTTTTGTAAATGTCTTCTGGAGCAGATTATGCCAAGCGACTGCAGGGTAGCAGCATGACACAAATTATTTGAATGCGCTGCCTTTATATAATAAAACTAAATCCGGGAGAGATTTGATCTTCTGTAGGTTTTACGATGTGCATCCCCAGAAAGTACTGAACACCGAAAGGGAAAAAAAAACAGGAATCTTGCCCTACAAGGCAAAAGTTCATTTTGCACTATAGGTTATAGTTCACAACTGTATAGCTGAATGTACATCTGCTTTTTTGGAGAGCAATTCAATTGTAAATGAATTTTTGTGATCTCTGGCTAAACACTTTTTGTAATAAATACAAGGCTGGGGGGAAGCCAAATTTTTTATGTTCAATGCACAAATAGCAGCATATGAAGATATTTGCACTACTTCTTTTCAGGCAGAGAAATGCAAAGAAAACCCACTTAATGCCTTAGAATAGTAAAAACATGAGGCCTAACTACAGGTGTCCTAATACTTCCATCTGCATGCAGACCTGAGAAGTGGGATACCACCATCCAGGGATGAAAACCTAGGAACGTCTTCTTCCTGAGCCATAACTTCTGCTAATGGTGGTGTTAGAAAACCAATAGGAAGTTCTTCAGTCCAATTTTCCATTCGAACAAGAAGTTCCCTTTCTACATATCCGTCTGTGCCAATGCATATAAATCAACCATGCATGCAGGAGAAAGCATTAGTAAGAGTCTGCAAGACAGAGAAAAACATTGGGTTTTAAATCACCTAGTCAGTATTTGTGGAATTTCAGATGGAAGTGTTATTTGAGAATTCTGAAATGTGGCACTGAATGTTTCATAGCTGTTGTCACTATGAGGAGATGTACTGGGAAGCTCTGGGCACTCTTCACAACAGGAACAACCTGCTGTACTGGCCAAATTTCACTCGGACTGTTATTAATTCTGTTACTGTAACATCCCTTGCTCTTTCTGGAAATCCAAAACCTTGTGCCATTGCAGCGGACTGTACCAGTCTGCACAGACACTGATTCCGCTGGGACTCTGTGTAATCAAAACAAATCACAGTACTCAAGCTTCCGCTGGCTACAGTGGTCATCACTTTTTAATGCCTCAAATGCTGTTTCTGAATTACTCCTCTTAGGCACAACTATATTTCGTAAGTTGAATGATAAATTCCTGATTTTTACAGCAAGAGATATCTATGTTATACGGTAAATGTTTTCAGAAACAGAACCAGGCAAAAATGTCTTGTACGCTAGAAAATTTTACTCAAAACCTGATTTCAAAAATAAGAAGTTCCCTTAGCACAACAGTTTTTGGCCAATTCTGTTTCAGATCAAAGAATTCCTAAGGGCAGTAAAACTCCTGGAAAGTTAACTAAACTCTTTTCTGATTTGCACTCATGAATAGGCTCATTCATTTAACACCCACTGAATAATTCATCATTACTAGCAGCAACAGTATGCAAACCAGGAAAAATTCAGCTTGACTTTCACATCCCAGGATGGATGTAGAGTTAGGAAAACAAGAGACTGGAAACTTATTTTCTTATTTCAGCAAATATCAGAAATGGACATGGCAGACTTTTCAAGCAACATGTTCTTGAGGAGTACAAAATCTCTTTCAGAAACTCCGAGGTCCCCAGGAGCAAAGCAAGATGCAGATAGTGGCTCAGGCTGCTTAAAGGGCTGCTTGGCAGAGCTGCGCCAGCCACCACCGCTTCCCCTCTGCGTGGCTTATGCAATTTTTAATCAAACAGAGTTAAAACACCAGCTCTACCCTCCATATCTGCAAATGAGAAGAGGAAGGGCCATGAGAGACTACTTCCCCTTCTGTGACTACATGGGAAATCCCAAGTGGGAATACTTCACCCATTACATTGCTGCACATATATGTGGAATACAGTAAACTCTGTTCGGCTACAAGATTATTATGACCATAAACATGTTTTCTCTTGCTGATAACTCCCAAAACCAAATCATTACCTGGCCTGCAGTATTCCTGAATTGTCCCAAACGTCAATTTATATTTCATGTTTGAAGAAACCAAACTCTGGCATATCATTGGAGTAGGAAATATAGACATCTCTGTTATATAACATTTCATCACTCATGCTAAATCTAATTGATATCACCTGAAAAATAATAGAAAATTCCTTCAGGCAAGAAAGTGACATATTTGAGGGGAGGCAGCTTTGCTTAATTATTCATTGCTACAGCGACACAATTTTTCTGGATGCTATTGTGAGGGAAAATAGCGTGTTTTTTTGGCTTTTCCTATTGCCTCTGATCCTTTCAGCACCAAGGCAGAACCTCCATGAGTCTTTCCAGGCCACTGTCACATGCATGAGCTATACAGAGTCTGGTCTCACAGGTTCTCTTTCTCACACCAAACATAATGTCAGAGCTTAGCAAACAAGGTCAACAACCCCCCAAGCTGTAGCATAACTTACTGCAATCGTTTCAGTCAACTGCAATATTTCTGGCACTTCATATTAGTTGCTGGGGAGGGGATGGAAGAGAGTCTTTTCTGCTCAGGGCTGGTTCCTAACTGCTGGCTGTGGCTGTACTGGCTCAAGGGATGAGAGTCCAGCCCATCCTCTGCTACCCGTCCCAGTCATCCACAGGACAGCTGCTCTGTATAAAATGCCAGCTCAGCTGCTTCAGTGACTGGACATTCTTAAATAATACATCTGTGCCAGCAAGCTCACTCTGACAGCATGATTTGGGGAGCATTGATTGAGCCATGAGGACCCCGAAGGAATTACAGGTGACCCACTGACCTGGGAAAGGTGGTCACCTCCTGCAACAGGATGGTGGTGGGTAGCTGGGGTGATAACCTTCTCAAGTGGAAAGGGATGGGGCCAGCCCTCAGTGTGGTATTAGCGAAAATACTCTGAAGGCATGAGGCTCACGGAGCCTCTGCAGGCTACTCAAAGAGGAGCAGACAGGTGGAGTCACCCAATAACTGGACATAAACCTGACAGGAGCTTTGGCTCTGATCTTTGAAGCTAGGTGAGAGCAAACTAGACTTTGGAAGAGGTCATTCCTTGGTGTAGGATGCTCTTCAGTTGTTAGAGAACCACCATTTGGGTTACAGATTCAGTCTATAGAGACACCAGCCAGGGCCAGGGCCATGGACATGGTTTCCCTCTCTAATCTTAGTGGGTTTCGAGGATGTGAAGTGTACATTAGCAAAAGTAAAACTTTGACTGTAGCGTCTTAAATTCAGTACCCTCTGGGTACTGACAGCACGTGTCAGTGTGGGAGACGAAAAACTTAAGATCAGAAGAAAAACAACATGAGCATGAGGGTCTTAATGAGGATTTTGCTGCCTACTGCTCTGGGATCACAAGCTGGTTTATATGCTGACCAGAGAATCAATGACAAAGTATGAAAAGAAACTGAATTTTGCAGGTAGAAAGCTTTAATTCACTCTCTGATTTATGGGCAGCTTTTTAGAGCTTTCTAGCTTTTTTTCCTTTCTTATTTACCCATTTAGAATACTTCATTAGTTAACACTTTTTACAGCTGTCAGCCAGAGGCAAAATTGCAAAACAGAGTTCTGACTTCCCTCCAGGCATGTTCTTGGGGCTGCGGTGTCTTGCAGAGCTGATTTAACACAGCTCTCGCTCTGGAAGGTCAAATAAAGTAAATGCTGAACTGTTTGATCCAGAGCTTGTATGTTATAACTTGGTTTTGCCTTTCCTTTGGAATAACTGATAGAAATACCAGTGCAGTTAGGACAACCTCTTAGAGCTGGAGCTCCTCTATGCATCCAACAGAAGGAATGCAGCTTCCCAGGGTGAATAGCAAGGAACTGGAGACACTTTGCAAATCCAGCATGAGCCTGATGACCTTCTCTCTCCACACTAGGTGAAACATCCTGTGGATTACACAGAATCTTCTGGAATTTGGCAGGTGGGTAGGGACTAATATTTTTTTTTTTTTTTTTTTTTTTTTTGGGGCCAGAAAATAGGTTAAAAAAAGAAAAAAGTCAGCAATGCTGAAATGCATCCATCAACAAACTAAATAGTGTAGGGATTAAATTTTCTTTAGGAAAACAAAAACTTCCGGGGAAAATTCTGTCCTATCAAACCATGGGAAGGATCTCAGTGCTGAAATATCCCAAGTCTGCCAGTAAAGCTCTCTGCTAGAAGCAGCGCATCTATTACTACTACTCTAGCAGCATCAGGGAATGTAAAACCTATGGAATGGAGATAACAGAAAAACCTTTGTGGTCTGCATAATCCCTCCAGCCTCCCGACTCCATTCTGTGTTTGAAAAAAGAATAACAGGAATGGTTAGACACGAAGTTCTTCACACCCCACCAGATGTCTGCTTTCTCTGCCACCAACCTGTCCAGCTCCAGAGCGCAAGCAGAACTGTCTGCTGCAAGGATGGGTTTCCAGCATATTCTGCTGCAAGACAGATCATGTGCATTGCACTGACAAGGAGCCATTTATGACAGCCACAAAATTAAATAAACCCTCTGTTTTTCTGGTGACACAGGGAAATCTGAATCATATGCACCAGAACGTTCCTATGACATGCCAGAGAGAGTGAATGATAAAGCAGCACACCTGCTTGCCACACGACTTTAGAGCTGGAATAGCACAATTTACTTTTTCTATGCAAAACATGCTGCAAAGGAAATGGCATAGCAGCCTAATTTCACAGAAAGAGGGGACATTAATTTATTCCAGGAGAGAGATGGAGTGAGGGAACAGCAGGTACTTTGAAATTCAGAGCGGGATCAGTGTTTTTGAACATAATGGATTTTACGAGGAACAAACAAAGAGTCTTCTTTATGAAACTTCAGAATATGACTATAGCCCTCCTATAGCTCCAAATGATAAATCTTTGTCCCTGAAATAGCATATTTTTAGGTTTAATTTATTTTCTTTAGCTCCAAGAAGGCCTTCCTATTTATATACTTCAGCCCTGAGGACTAATAAATTATTTTCTTCGGCCTCAAGTATGTCTTCTTCATTTATTTCAAATGTTGCAGCACTGCCTAGAAAATAGGGATAAATAGGTGGAAACGGTGACCACTGGGGGAAAGACAGAAACCCTTTTTGAATATATTCTTTTTGAATATACCACTGTCTTATAACCTTATCACACATTTAACACAACCTGCAATTACACAAAACATGTCAGGTTCTTTGCCCATAAAGGAAATCTAGTTTCTGGCAAGTTTTTACAGGGAACTGAAAAGGGAAGAAGCTGGAAAACAGAAAAAGTGAAGCAGTCATTTCTTTACCAGTGCTTCCTCTGGCTCTCAGGCTATTGATGAAACTGCTGTTTGTGTCTTTCCCTGGTTTCTTTTCTCTTTTGAGTAACCTGTGAGTTTCTGAACACTGAATCCCTAGAAAATTTAAAAATAGAGATTTATTCACCTTCACTGCTGTGCTTTAGATTTGGCTGTTTAGTTTGAACATAAACCAGAGTGGTATGTTGGAAAAGTAAAATGAAATGCAACAAAAACTAACCAAAAGGACAAGGAGTGAAAGTAGACATGCTGCACATACGTTATGAAGATACCAATTGTAAATTTGGAGGTATTTATGGGATCACAGTTCTTTTCAAAGTCTAACAGAAAAATTCATTAATTTATCAAATCAAAGAGTACTCCTGTATTTCCAGATATTCCATTAAAATGCATTATTGAAAGAATGTAAGGCACTAGGGCAGAATATTTTATAATCTAATGGGGTAAATCTTGACATCTCTTTCACACTGACAACCATCAAACTTGATGGGAATTCTACCTTTATTAAAAATTGAATAAGGATTACATCATGTGGCTTAAGGTCACCGCAAGCCATAACTATTAAATATACGGGCTTCTAATGGAAAGTGCATAATGGAGATATAAACCCTTTTTTCCTACTGCCAATCAGCCAATATCGTAGGAAAGTTCCAGGCAACAGAGGAAAAAAAAAAAAAAAAAGAAAAAAGAAATGCCAGTAACTATTTTCTACCATACTCAATGATTGAAGTTGAAGCTTCTTATGTATCACAAGAGTCTCTGCTTTGAATCCTTGACAATTCCACCCACCCCAACCAAAGAAAAAACTACCCACAGTGTGAAGGATAAACGGGTGAAGTGAAGGCTTGAGGAGGTGGAATGCCTTTCTCCAAGGTTATGGAGCCGAGGAGCAGCGGAGCTGGAAAGGCAGCTGGGGTTTCCTGCCCTCCCAGCCCTGAGCCATGCTGCACTGCAACCATGCTGGCAGCTCCAGGAGGAAGCCCGACTCCACTGTCTTGCATCAACACCACTTGAGAATAATGCAGCCTTTTCAACACAGACTAATAAAAACATTATTGCTGTCACTTCATCTCTGTTTATGGATTAGGAAGTCTTTATTTTAGCAGATCTTTTCTTCCTACTCTATACTTCATTCCAATTATAAATTATTTTAACAGCAGCTTGTTTTCTTCTCCCACCCCCCACCAAAGCACAATTAGAGAATAATTGTTTTCAAATAATAACCACTACTTTTAAATTTTAATTCTTTTTTAACACTAGTGGCGTCTCCCAGCTGACTCACTCAGCATTAGATGAGGGTTTAGAAGCACTACAGAAGAGAGAAACAGCTGTTTCTTTGAGCATTATGAGTTTTATTAATCCCTTCTTGCCTATAAAATGTAATCATCCCCTTTATTTCTAGAGGTACTACATATAGTTTCCAAATAACTGACAATCAGAAACAAAAGGTTTCTAACCTTTTCATAACAAACCTTTTTATAACGTTATATATATATATATAATGTCCCCGCGGGGTGACATGCTTCCCCTGTTTTCTCTTTGGTTAGCTAATAAAGCAGAGTACACAACAAAAGTAAACACCAGAAAGCTCAGTTTTAGTAAAATCTCTCTTGATTAACATCTCAGTAAGAGATATTATCCACAGCAAACAGGAAGATGTTTGTAGATTATATTGAAAAAAATTCTTTCACAGCAGGAAAACTACCTTTTTTGGTATCACTGAGGTTTTTCCTGCAGACTGGAGTAGCATCTCACTGAACTGCTTCCCTCTACTGTTGTTCCCAACTGAAGCCTGCTTCGAGTCTTCACCCCCACACCTTCCTATTCCTTTCCCTGCCTCTTACCACTAAGGATGCTTATGAAGCAACCGCAGCATCTCTAAAACCATCCTCAGTAAACACCACAAGCGCTCTCTGTCTGCATACACAATTCTTTTAATACTCACTCATTTTGTAGGTATCTAATGCAATAGTCACATTTTTACTCACAATCTAAGTAAGAGACTACATGCTGGGAGAAAGTCAAGGGAGGGCAGTAGGACAGGGAATGTGTATGTGCCTTATGCAACAGAAAGCACCTGTAAGGGAGCATAAGGAAGCTCCTGGTAGAAAAGTAGCTTGGCTTTGCCGGAGTTGAATCTCATCTTTGCTGCGCTCAGATGCTGCTCAGCAAGGTGAGGGTCTACGGGGCTGGCCAGGAGCAGGAATTCTTTAAGGGTCTCACCAGCTCACTGTCACGCTTTCCAACCATCCTGCTTCCAGCATAAGAGCAGAAGGAAAAAGCTTAAAGCTCGCTGCAACAGATCATGAAACTAAAAGCTTCCTAAGGGCATCAGCCTTTTCTGTCAGTAAACAACTACAGCCTGTGACTTTCAGAAAGCTGAAATAAATTTCATTAATTCAAAAGAAATACGTATTATTATTCCAGCCAAATTTTCTCCATTGCTGATGCTCTGAGCTCAAACTAAACTTTTCTAAATAAAGAAACCAAAGAGACTTCTATTCGTTTACAAGACTTCAAGAGAAAAAAGCATGTTTTAGGAACAAATTGACACAGAAGTGATGCATATATTGGGTGGAGAAGTTGCATTAATCTGCCCAGGCTGCCTAAGCACATGGGTAGATGTGCTTCTAAGCACGGGCAGTTGGATGACTCAGGTGTGCAACCATGCGTGCACACATGTGGGCAATCCCACAAGGGAGATTCCTCCCCCCCCTCCCAATAGCACATAATTTCTTCATTCATCTTTGATACTGAAATTACTTCCGTTTTATCCCTTTTGAATAGAAATCTAGCTCCTTTTTCTGTTGCAGTTTGATTGGCCCAAGCAGAAATAAATTCCTTATTATTTAACTGTTCATATTATATTTAATTAGCCCATTATTTAACAAGCAACTAGGAAACAATTATTCTCATAGTGTCACCTATTTCTACCCTCTGCCAATTTTTAAACAAACTGACTGGAAGAACCAAACCTCCTAAAGAAGAAATAAAATGAATAAGCAAATTGGAAGTAGCTGATTTCTAAGAATAGATGCTCCTATCTGTCTCATTTCTATACTTTTTTATTTTACACACACAGTTTGTTGTATTATTAGAAAAGTGCAGAAAATGTGCATATGGCTTTTTAGGGGAAAATATCATATGAAAATGCAGATGATTTTACAGAAAGTCAATTAAATATAAATGGAAAAGTTCCACAACACCATAGTCTTCAACAAAGCACAAAAAAAAAAAAAAAAAATCCCTACCAGAACTGAATTTAATATCTTTATACATATTCATGTCATATGATATTAGTTTTAGTATTGGCTTCATGCTGCCAACACTGTTAAAGCTCCTGTTGTAGCTAGTCAGAAAGACAGATAACGCGTGAATACGTACGTCATTTAGTAACACGTTCTGACAAAAAGCAGATCAGAGGATTTGAGGAACCAAGGAAATGAATACAGTGTTTGGCTTTGGTCCTGGTAGCACAAATGATGGTAAATATATATTTCCATGTATTTAAATGTAAACAGAGTGTGACAACCTTTACTTAATTCTGGCGTGAGAGATACACTGTTACTGTTTGTAATGACATCCCTCAGTGCATCTACCACTGTTATGGTTAAGGCTCCTTCTACCTTGTTCTCACTTTGCCTACCTCCCGCAGTAGCAGCAACAGAAAGGCTGATGGAGGAAAGCTGCCTGTGCAACCTAACTCCCTACACACCAAAAACCAGGGGAATTCAGTGCAGTAGCTGGGAAGGATCATGACAGTCAGTGCCTGCCTCAAGTTCCCACCTCAGACAGAGCCAACTTAGGCTTCCCTCCTGATAGAGTATGGACCAAAGCAAAAAGTTTTTAAAGTATTTTCAACCCTCCAAAAAATTTATTTCTCAGAAGCTGCTTACCCTGGTTATCCCATCCTGGCAGCCTCCCACAGGGAGGAGTGCCTGTGCCAGATGACCCAGTCCCTTGCCAGATTCGGATGCTGCACTTCAAAAAACCCTTTGCTCCTCCAAGGCTTCATAGCACCTTCACAGCACCCAGTCATCAGGAAGAAACGCAACATAAATTCAAGAGGGGAAAGCCACCCCTATACCCTACAACTCTGAAGCATTTCAGTAGGTTCTACTAATTTGGGAATGAATTTCTAGAGTCTTAAGACTTTCAAATAAAACACCCCAGCAGCAGGTCCCTGTTATTTTACACAGTTAAGTCGAAAAAGATGCCTGTGAGAAACAGAAAAATAGTAAGTGTAGCTTGGATCAAATGCTCTTCTAATTTACACAAAAATTCAATACAGAAGAAAAAAGGAAGATACAACCATGACTAGAATTGTTAATTTGTGGCACAGTCTCATAGTTTCATATCCAAATATTTAACTTATAACTAGACACCACAAAGGCCCCCCCCAATATGATATTCTCTTTAGATTCCAGAACCTGTCAACCACAGAGGCATTTTGATGGTGGCAACATAGCTCCTTCCTTGTTCATTCCCAGAAAGCTGCAGCCGTTCCCATGCTTTTATCTGAGGCATGCAGAGCTAGGGAGGGCTCACTGGTAACAAATGCTGATCTTCTGACAATGTCATCAAAGACCTCCCTTATTTGTTAATTTTTGCACTGAATAATTTAGTTCATGGTCACCTAGGGCATCTTACTATGAATTTTTAAATATGTGACTATTATTCAAAAATCAACCACGTAGTTCCACCCACATCTAAAGCATTTAAAAGAGAACTGCGTGCTGTTCATGGCTGTAATCCCGCCTTTAGCTGTTGCTTCAGGATGCAAAGAAGGAAATAGTTATCCTCAAAAATTACTTTGAAACTAGAGCATCTGTGCCTTGCATGAATGGTTTATCTGGCTGTTATTCTAGAACTTAATTACAACATCAGTTTAAGGTGCATGTTTATAATATTCTTTTAGCTCATCCCACAGTGGATTTAAAAGAACACTGAATCAAGTCAGCAAATAATAGAAACAAGGCATGAGTGAGGAATAAAATTATACCAGCAACCACATCAACCAGTGGATTAATGCTCTGTTCAAGGGATCAGCCTTCAATATTGGCTAAATTCAAGCTAAGCACTGTAATGTAATTTTCTGCCTTGTTGGGACAGTATGGTAGCTTACGTCTGGGTTTGGTGAGGCTTTCTGTGAAATCAGTGGGTGTTGGGAGACTATGTCTATCTCTGCTATTAGGTTTTGAGCAGGGAAGGAAGGCAGAGCATAAGAAAAGAAGAAACTATCAGGGCTGGGGGAAATGAGGGGTGATGCTGAGCTGGAGATGAACGCCACAGACTCAAGCCCCAGCCTCATAGACTCCTGCAACTAACACCAAATTTAACTACAAATATTCACACTAACTTTGATACACATTAGATAAGAAAAATAATTAGTTAATTAATTAATTAAGGGGATGGTTTTCGCTTTCTATAGGATTGGCTGGGAAGGGCTACTCCACCTTATCAGTACCAGTCTGCCATCCTGCCAACTGCTGTAACTGGGTAGCTCCCACCGGAGCAGTGTACCCAGACCTTCTCCCTCAGCACCTGTGAGGGTTCTGATTGAAATTACTATAAAATACTACTGGAACCCAAGAATCCTGAATTATTTTGTCCAAAGTTGAACACCACACTGAGCAAAGGTTAAATAAAAGACTATATATAGTAAATATTAAGTGTATAAGGTATTCTTTTGCCTTTTCTTCAAAATCTTTCAAGAACTTCCATCAACTCCATCTCTGGAACATCCTGCATTTCTGAATCTTCTCCCATGCTACACCTCTGACAATGGTTCCATCCTCTTACTCAGCAATCTCATGCTTTAGTAAGTGAGTGTCTTTCCATCTCTTTCTTCTCAATTTTGGCAAACTCATTAGTTTCATGACAGCTAACAAGGTACCATGGTTTGTGGCTATTGTGTTCATGCCTGCTGAATGCAGCTCTTTTAGATCACTGTTTCAGCCCAGATCCTCTAACAATGCGATTTGAAGCTGCCCTACAACAAACAGCTGCCTGTTAACACACAGGACCTGCATCACATTCATTAACAAAAACAACCACCCAACCAAGAAATGATTTGCAAAAACTACTTATGGAAAATAAGGGAATTAAACGCTTAGCTGGATTGAGGTTTCAAAGTGCGGTTCTGATTTTGATTTTACACTTGTATGAAACAGAAATAACTCTGCCAACATCAACTGAATGATGCTGCAGTAAAACCGACACAAGCAAAACCAGAATTAATCTCAAGGCAGATTCTGATTTTTGTTTACTTGTTTAGTTTTTAATTAGAAGGAATATGGAAATGAAATATATATAACAGTTGCACCTCTTCCATTTCAGAAAAGAAAAAAGGCAGATATGAATGCCGATATGGTTTGCTGAAAGAGGAATGGGACATTTATAAACCACTTCCATAAAAATGAAGAAGAGAAAAAGCAAGTTCTTTAAGAAGTAGCACAGGATCTTAACAAGGAACCATACAGTAATGATACAGTGCTGAAAGAAAATAGCAAAAGACAGTTTTAGTAAAAACCTGAAGATGCTTGTGCAGTAACACACTGTAATGATGGTATTAAAAAAGGTGCTGGCTGATGTTGTAGAGACCCATTAAGACAACTGAGTACAGCAGTACTTTGAAAATTTCGAGAAAACATTTTAGCAAATACATTATATTAAGGTCAGAACACTTTGGAGAAACAAGTTAACAAGATGAGAAAGGTCACAACACAACAGTGTTTTGAATTTGTAAAGATATTAGAGTCATTCTAATGATGTATTGGATTTTTTTCATTTTTAAGTAATTTGAGAAAGTTTCACATCTATCTTTTACCTCCTTGAAGCACAGCCTATGCCGAAGAATAGCTTCAGACTGGGGTTTAGTGGAAAAAAAGATACTTTATGCAGCTCAGTATGACTCTTATTCAGAATCATCACCATTTTTAAATAATTTATATTCAAGGTAAAGTGACCAGCTTTACATGAGATCATTAGAAGTAACACAAAGAAAGAAAAATAGCTATAGAAAAACACAGCAGCAACATTGACAGAAAGTAGGCTAAGAAGCTCTTTGAAGAACATAATGTGTATTATATTACATTAAAGATACATGCCAATCAATTACTTCTGTTTTGAGGGCATGTTAACAATTTAGAGGGTCTAAAATTAGAAGTCCTTTTTGTCATGCTGGGTTTTCAAAGAGAATTCTATGTGGGATGTAGAGGTGCTCTTATACCTCAGCAAATAGGAAGCCAAGTTCATAATAAACAATGTGGCTAAAAGCTGGACATGCTACTGTTCAAAACAGTAAAGGTAACAGTAGCTCTACAACACTGCTAACTTCACAGCAGTTGAATATCAGAGAAAACTCTTAGAAAACCCAAGCAAATTAAAGGCAGAGATGGTTCATCCCAATTTCAATGAGGTTTACCTTATGTTATCCTCAAGAGAAATCACTGTGACCAGCTCAGCTGACCACGCCTCTGTGAGATTTAATAGACTAATAGGACAACATGTGTTGTTTAATGGATCATCCACTTAGCAACATAAATGAGGTTTGTCTTATGACGAGACAAACTCCCATGCAGCCAGATTGATATTCAATGTCAAACAGTTAGAGCTTGGTGGCAACAAACTGTTACTGGAATAGTTTGCATTTATTTTCCCTATATATGACAGAATCATAGAAGGGTAATTGATTTGGTCCAGTTATATGTCTAGCTTTGAAAACTGAGGCAAGAAGAATTCACACCAACACGTGGTAAGATTGCTGGACACTTAAAAATAAAATGTTCCCCTCTCCTTGGGGTGGTTTTTAGTGTGCTGCTATTTGTCTTCTGTGTCCTTATTCATCAAATGACTAGTGTGACTTCAACACAAAAAAGAGCTTCATTTTCTTCCCATGATTATGATGTGATGACCACGAGTGTGGGAATCTGTTTCTTTGGTCTGTTATTGCTCCTTCCTCCTGCTGTCCTTTCTCTCATGTAATGCTTTTCCTAAGAAGTGGCCACTCTGCTGATGCTTCAGTCTCTCCTTCCTGTTCCCATTTCTGAGCCATCCTCAGACTTCCCATTAACACAACTCTTCCCTCCCTAACAATGTCACTGTAGTGCAGAAGAGACAGCCTGCTAGCTCTTACCTAAACAATCCAACAGACAGTTCGTATTTATTTTCTTGGCATCTGCAGAAGTATTCCATGAGTTGGCAATAAAGGAATACTGATACAACTAATACATCTGTTTGCCAGGCTACTTCTTGCCAATGCAAGTACATAATCGTTGCTCTAGAAAAATCTCATGCCTGTGAGATTTGGCACCTCTTCCTCTACTTCGCGGTATAGCAGTTTTTCCTGCAGCAGCACAGCCATGGTAGACTGGTCAACGGTTACATGTGGCCATGCACCAGGGCTTTTGCTGCTTGGATTTTACAAGCACTGTGAACACAAGGCAGAGGAGGGCTGGGCTCGATAGATAACATGCTTGTCCTGCACAAATTACCACATATGCATGTCTAATAGTGGCAGATTTTTCTCTAAAATTGATGTCTTCTTAAAACTAAAAGCAAGCACACAGGTAGAGAGAAACAATGTTCTCTGCCAGTGCTAAACTGCAACGTCCAGTTGTAGAGATTAAAGAACAAGACTCATAAACCAGAAGAGACTTTGTTCTGCTCTATTAGTACCAAATTCACTATGTGTTCTGTGATTCAGTGTGACATAATTGCTAATGACCATTATGAGAGACGTGACATGGCATTTGATGATACATAATTTTGAAATTGCTGCAGGAATTATGCCATGTACTACAGTTTAAGATCATCATCTTTTTACAATACAGAGCTATTTCTTCAGAGCTTCATTCCCTCAAGCCAGAGCTGAAGGTAATTGCAGTAGTATAAGTCCTACAGAGCTCAAATCTAGTTAGAAAAACTTCGGAAAATCAGAGAAAGGAAAAGACACTTTAAGAGAGAGGTACAATGGAGGTATTTCTGTGCCTTGGTCCATCAGCCATCCAAATGCCTGGCATACACACAAAAATGAAGAATGCCATCCTGTTAACTTGAAGGCCACTGCACTTACAGGGACTTTCCAGATACAGCCTTGTTGTTCCAACCATGGTGCTTCTGCTGGAGACCTAAGGTAAACACTAAAGGCATTTCATTGACTTCCTGTCACATGAGGGTTTTCCACACAGAATGAATTGCTCTCCATCCCAACACACTTTTTTCCAGTTGCTTCTACCCTCAAAGCAACACTCGTTCACCACTGAATTGTATCCTGACTTTTCAGTGCAATGTGTCAGTTTTGGATAACAGGGACACTGCTTCTTCCCCTAAGAAACCTAGGTTGCTATGAATGTGAGGTCAACTATATTCTTTTTGCAAACTTACAGTGCTGGGTGACTTGCTGTGTAATTGCTTTTCTGGGCAACTTATTCTTCTGAGTCAATCTTTTATACCACTGAAGGTGCCAGAGAAGTTCCTTTTGCAGTCATAACAAATGTTTTATCCATGTTAAATCATTAAACATAGCTTTTTACAAAATGCTGCTGTGAAATTATTCAAGTTCTTAGAGCTGAAGTTAAAACAGTCGACGATTTTTAGGTTTATATTAGGATGACTATTATTTTCCTCTGAAAAAGCAATGTTTAGATAAATACGAAGTAAAACTAAGCAAAGCATGACAGGAAATAAAATTCTCCCCAGCATAAAACACATAATTAAAATACAGTCTCTACACATAGATATTCGGCAGATTTAGTTTGTTATGGCAATGCACAAAAATAGTGGTTGAAACTTTATCCACCCTTTCCATTTACCTGACTCCAAACAAAGCACGAGTGCATAACCCCATTAAGCTTCAATGTTAAAACTAGATTACTACATATCTACTGATTTTTCTAAATTATTAAACACCCACAGATTGCACAAGTCCCCCTTCAATTGACTCTGTTTAGATATTCCCGCTCCATCTTGCACCCGCAGAGCTCTTGCCTCTGTTTCAGGACACACTGATTTGTTTTGTGACTCAAGGAAATCCAGAACAACAACTCTGATTTATATGCTCTTACTCCACACGCACATAGGTATAAGCAATCATTTTGGGCTCATTAAGACTCATTCATTTTAACTTACAGGCTCATGCCACATACACCTTACTTCTGCAGCATTTTTAAGACAAAGCTGATGCCACGTGCATGCCTAGGGCTCGGGAGTTCAGACGGCAGCAAATAATGCCACGGATAAGGTGTGACTGCATTAAAGCTGACTGGCTTTATAATGTACCTGGAATATATCTTTCATTCTGGCTTTTCAGTATATGCATTGTACCAACCTACAGTCCCTCAGAATCACTCCTACATGAGTAGAATGAGAGTGTGAGTGATCTAAATGAGCCTGCAGTGGCATCAGGGAGTCTCAATTAAGGCCAAATAACTTCTACCACTTCACCTATCACCTCTGATGTGGGTACTGAATGCTTGTAAATCTCTTCGCAGTGGGCTCTCTCATTTGTCTTATATTTAATCCTCTTTGTGAAACTTTCCCCACCCTTTGAAGGTAACTAAGATCCATCTTGTTCATCTGTTCTTTGCACCTCATTGCAGAAATTGATGCTTGAGATAAGATAGCTCAATAATGATCACAAATAGCTTCCAAGAGCCTCCTTGGTGTTAAAATAACTTATTTTAAGGTACATTCTCTCCTGCCTGCTGGGTTTAAAAACTTCCCATGGCACACATAACATGTAGGACTGCAAATTCTTGTTGTATAGTTTCCAGAACAGCTTTTTAAAGCATCAATGCCATTACAAATCTTTATCAAGTAGATTAGGAATTGCTAAAAAGATGCAGGAACAGACAGCTACATCACCTGCTCCAGGTATAAACATCCCTGCACTACTAGTTAAACAGTGACTAGGGGGTAGGTTTGGCAGACAGTGAGCAACTGTTACTTAATTAAAATAGTGACAAATGTTTTGTGCTTCTTCAAATTATATCTTGTAGCAGCTTGCTGCTTGTTTCCTTTTGGAGTATAAAAAGTCTTTGGGAAACTGACTGCTTGAAACAACAAGCTAAGAGCAGACAACATTTGATTGTTTTAAGAGATTTTACTGCACCAGAATTTATTCATCACATCTAAAAGGTTCTTTGATCCTCACAAGGTAGGACAGGAGAACCACAGTTCCCTCACATTTCCTGGGAGTGTTCCCTCTAGTCCATACCTAGAGCTTTTGGATATTACAGGTGAGAGACTGAAGGGAGAAAACAATGCAGAATGGGCTGTTCACCTCGGCTTTGAAGAGCCAACCTGTTTTTGACACAGGCTTTTTCTTCTTGTGGTTAAATTGCCATATTCAGCTTTGTATTTCCATAGATATTCTCCTGCTTAAGAAATCCCAGTGTCAGGCTACTTTTCTTTCTGCCTGCTTGTCCCTCCTTTCTTTAGTGCTCTGGCTGTAAAACCAGTCTACCAAAAGCATATCTCTAAGAAAGTGCATCTCTACTGGACAGAACGTGTTCTGAGGTCAAGATTTAAATATTTGGAGTTTCCAGAAAATGGTTTTGTTGTTTCCAGGAAGGGGGTAACATCACAATTTTGCCCATACTTAAAAAGAACAAAAAGGGTAGTTTTCATGTTTGAGAAAAGGGCTTTGCAACTGATACAGGGGGTCACTCCCTCAGGGGTGGATGTGCCATTTGCTGTTTTTTAAATACAAACCAAAACTCTTGTTCCTATTTGGCTGACCTAAGACTGTGAGAGTGCTTGGTTAGCACAGCTAAGTCCAAAGCTGTTAGCTTGGCAGAGGTATTTTCTGAGCGTGCTGGGATCAGCAGCGCTTCCTCTGCAATTGCGCTTTCCAGTTCAGCAAGAGAGGGTGAGGGACCCACTAAAAGAAACAGCTTGAGATGAAGAAACAGGCATGAGGGATGCTGAGCCAACTTAGGGAAAAAACCTGAAACATAGAGTGTGGGAGGGATAGTGAAGAACATTAAAGGTGTCTGGAAAATGTTTTGCTTTAATTTAAAGGACTTAATTGCATTTTAAGTAAAGAGAAGGACATTTCAAAATGGGAAGGCATAAGAAACACTGTCCAAAGATTTTGTGCTGGAATGAAATAAATTTTGCTGCTGCTGTGTTTTCCAATAAGAAGATTTCATCAAAATTGATCTAATTTTGTGAGACACCTTGATGTCCCTGGATGCAGAAAAAAAGTGTTTCAGCTAAAAGTTGGTGCCAAGCACTAACTACGCTCTCATTACTTGAAGTGCTACACATACTGCCCTGAAGCACTAGGTGTTTTCATCTTTTGTGAATCTTCCCATTTGGCTGTGGAAAGATTTCAAGATCTAATATATAATGAATCTCCTGTTTCATATCAACAAGGATTCATTATGGTGAGGCTCCAGTGCTACATACTTTGTCTGAGCCTACAGTAATTACCAGAGCAAGTCTGCTGGTCTTCACTTATCTTGTTTGCTAACGTATCTATTGATAGTGAAACAAACAACAGTCCACCTTCGTAATGAACACAATCAATCATAGTACACACATGCCACAACCAAGGCCAAAAAGTTAAGAAATCCTGCAGCCCTGCACAAAAGGAGCCTCCAACAGTGGCAGAGCAGAAATATTGGAGGAAAACACTAAAGCAAAACAAATATCAAATTAAAACCAACAACTGTGGATTGTTTTGCAAAATAAAAAGGCTGCTGTCTTTGTGACAGCTTACTGAGCCATGTGCTTTAGGCAGAAAGCCAGGATGAAAGGGGGAGCAGGGACATTGAGCTCTCTAATGCTGCCGGCAGCAAGCATCTTTCTCTGAGCACAGGAATCACCTTTCATTTCTCCATGTCAATTTTGTGTTCAATAGCTAAAAATATATTAGTGAAACATCTGAACTCATCTGAACACAACACTGTGCCATGCAAGAGCGCTGTCAGGGTATATACCATGCAGTGCTCTCTCCTTGCTTATCCAAACCCTGTATTTCTTTCCAAAGCGTCTGTAATGATCTCCATCAAATGTTGGATACCTGAGATACTGAAACCCCTGCTCTGCCCCAAGCGTAGCTCTCATATGCTTACATGTTGTCGATCAGATAAATAGGGATTGAAGTTAAACACATTGGATGAGATTTCATCCCAGTGAAAAGAACTATCAGCCCACCTATGCCCTGCTCAATTCTCCAAACAGGCATTAACTAGAGGTTAAGCAGGCCAGTGGCACTGCATTGGTCCTCTGCTTCAACACGCTTTTCCTTTCAAGCTGGGAAAGGGAAGAATCTACTTCTCTCACCACTGCAACGTACAGACTCCTCAGAGGTGTCTGAGGAGGAGAGGGAATGAGATGCTTGTCAGGTCACCCAGACATCTGCAGCAATTATACAGCATGCTGCAGAGCCCAATTCATTTCCAGCCCTGTTGATACAAATTCTCAACTTCATTCTGCAAACTATGTGGCACTTCAAAACACAGAGTAATTCCTCAAGTGTCCTTAATTAGGCATTGTTAACCGTGTTTACAAATACAGCCAGGTAGCCCAATGCATTTCATACCATGTGATATCAGTAGCCCAGGTAAGCAGCTTCTCCCCTTGCATTTAGCAGTCATGCCACTACACAAAGCATTGCTGCAAAGGTGGCAGACCTTTGTGTCTGGCTGCAATACATGCCAGAGCTCAGGACCATGCATACCTGAGCAAACAGGTGGGTTTGCTGGTAGCCAGACATGCTTCCACCACTTCCCTGCAGAAAGTCACCCTGCAAGACAGCCACATGCCTGGAGACAAGAAGGATGCGGCTGCAAGATCTAAGCTGAATCGCGTGCAGACAGGAGGCTTCTGAGGTTTTGGAGATGAAAAGCATGCCAAGTACTGGGCCTTATGTCACTACGATTATAATTTGAAATTGTCTATTGACTCTGTGTTGTTCTGCTCCATAAAATATTAATGTGTTATAGAAGGAGAGGAATGAGACTGCTCTCTTTATGGACACACTAACACATAGGCTGAAGCTTAGGGCATTATTCCATCCCTGCATTTACTAAAATGAGACAGCATTAATGAATTTTAAAAGCTTACCGTACCCATTTAGTTTAGTCAGTCCTAAAACATTAAATATAATTAAACAGTGAAATATATATATATATAGCTTGAGACTTGTCAGGAAGTTCTGAGCAAAAGCTGAAATTTTCAGCTGTCACTCCAAACTTTATGCCATTCAAAAACAAAAATGAAATATTGTGATATTCTACATTTAGGCATGAGTTTAGTAATTTCTTTTCCAATTAAACTGATTACATTGGTTTTGCTCAAGGTATCAAATTCATTTTTAAAAAGCTTTTAATGTTCACATTGCTGGAATTTCAGAAGAGGAAACAAATATAGCATGCACGCACATGTGTATGTATATAAACTCAGTCATGCATGTGTAAAATAAAAATGTAAAATACATATATATAAACTATATGAATTTATATATAGAATGGGTATGCTCATTTGCACATGGGTACATTCTGCATTTTCACTGTACAGTTTCCTTTGGAAAGGAAAATTATGAGTGATGCGTAGCTACAGTTAGCTTCTGCGTAGTTTCACAGCACATATTTCTAAAGATTGTAGCAAGTTTTAATAACATCAGTATTATTGTAAGACCTAGAAATCCCAGCTAAGGTCAGTGGCAGTGGGCAAATATAACTACACAGAAGGGATTTCATCCCTCAGAAAAGGTGTTTATTGCACCTAGGTCTGTACTGATGTGACCTGAGTTTGCTTCTTCCATCCCCAGTACAGCACTCTCATCCTAATCTAGGTGGGTCTGTGGAAGACAATAACATCCCTGTGCACTTACTGGATAACCTAATGGCCTCTTCTACCTCAAAAACTTCCTACGCCAGTAAAATAGAACGCATTATTATTGGTTGTGTTGGTGTCTCAAAGCCTGAGTCAGTGATGAGAGTCCCACTGTGCTAGGATCTAACTACACAAAGACATAGTATCCAAACTATGAAGAGTTTATATAACCTATGTACACGTTCTCACTATCAACTGTCCTATCAGGTTAAAGCAGTTTGATGGAAACCCAACACATTTAATGTGATTTCCTCATGCCGGAGGAAACGTACATGGAGCAGTGGGGATGCAGAAGCCAATTTTATAAGGGGGACAAGTTCTGTTTTGCATCCCAAACTACCATCAGTTGCAAACACTTTTGATTATCCATTTTTTTCCACAAGACGGCTTTTAAAATCCATCTCTACTTAATTTGTCCCACATCAGAAACATTCATAAACTCACTAAGAAGATCTCACTGCTATCAAACACCTTATCTTCACTTTGGTCCCCATCTACAAAAGTAACACTTATTCCCTAGCACACTACTCCACAGTAAATATTACTCCATAATTACTGAGGGAGTCATAAAAGAGAATTGGCATCCTAGTGACAGAATATTTGCACTCCTTACAGATTTGCAACTTTAATATTGAAGAGCTACATCTTGCCTTATAAAATACTCCCCAGGCTGCTTGTTTACTTCAGCTGAAGACTGAGCAAACGTATCATGGTTTGAAGAGCAGTCACAAGACAGCACAAAGTAACATCCCATTTATAAACAGCATCACTGGCCAAACAAACAACAGAGGAAGATTTACAGGGGCACAATCCTGAAAGCCTCCTGTTGAACTGTGTCAGCAAACCATCCACATTCTTAACTAGATTTGGCAGGAACACCAAGATTCAAACTATGTTTTATTATAGAGGTTCATAACTTAAACATACAGGCATGGCAAGACACTAGAAACTATCATGATTGCAAATTGCTAGGAAATCAGCTTACATTTATCAAAGGGAATCGATGCAGAGATTTTCATGCCTTGATCAAGAAGGGAAATTTATGATGCCTTCTGTGAGAAGCCATTAGAAGAAAACCCCTGCCTACACAAACTCACACACACACTCTAAAGGGAGCTATCTTTTTATTAAGACATGTCTGTCAACCTCTAAGTACCCATATGTGCATGTGCCCTTAAACACAGGATGAGTCAAAACACTGCACCAGTATTAAGACCAGTTTAGCATGGTCTGGATTAAAACATAATAAACTGGAAATACACTCTGCATAGGCCGAACTCCCTACTACTCTATAATAAACTCTTCTTAGCCATCATTCTTTCTAAACCACTAATTAAGTATAAATTCCCCCTGCACCATGTTCAATACATTCAAAAAGATCAGGCTATTTTGTCCCAGCTAGAGTTCTACCATGTGGGCATTCTGTAGGGAGTTTCAATCTTGAGTATCTCGCCTGGAAAACACCACTCATTCTCACGCCTCATTGCTGATCACCAGTCCAGCAGCTTTACTTAGAGGGAGTCTCAGACAGTTCCCAAACCTTTAAGAGCTTTATAGACCAATAACTGACAACTTAAACACTGTCTAAGTATTAATAGGCAGCATGAGGACAGACAGTAGTGCAATAGTGTAATGGATTCCGGGTATGAAGCACCTCTCAACAAGCTTCTTACTAAATCACCCACCAGAGGCTTACCCCAAAGACTATTATCTAGGAAAAAAACCCTCTTTCTGACTTTCCAGAGCCTTGGATTATGTCCCTAACTTACTTTATATACACAGGAAAGCATCTGGAGAACATGTGCAGGTTCAGCAATAAAGGCTAGGTACAAATGGAAAGACAGCAATATTTATTGCCAAAGAGAGATTAAAAAGAAAAATAAGTCTCTATGGATTTCACGTTAAAAAAAGTAGTAAAGCTTTTCCAAAAAGAGATTGCCAAACCTCATCAAATCTACTCATCAATTATATTGAATAGAGCTTCTATTAATATACAAATGAAAGCCTCCACATCTTATGTTATATCTAATTATATTACCTATTTACCTTAAAAGGAAACACACATGTCCGTATTCCTTTGAGTACGTTCAGTACCTCTTTCTTCATACCCAGCTAATGATGCCACCTTAAATCAGGAGCACCTCCTGACTTACTGTTCTTCTTTTATTAGCTGAACAAGAGCCATTTCTGTTTGAAATAACCAGGAATTAAAAATGAACTCCATATATCCAAAGGGTCCTTAAGCTACTACGAATATGAGAAGGTCTGTTCTGTTGTGGTCCATCAGGAAGGCACTAGGCATGCCCAGCAGCACTCTTTGCACAGGGCATCAGGCAGCCTCCTCCCAGCAAACCTGTATGAGATATGCTGCTACAGTGGCTGGACAAGTTTGAGAGCAGCCTGCCTGGCTCACTCCATGGTGGGAAGACTTATTTTGCTTCTTCCCCACAACGGAGCTACACAGGGACCTGGGATCCACACCACTTCTGATGTGCTCTTGACTAGTACTCAAGGATGTCTAGACACATAATTTTCTGAGAAGCAGATGGTGCTGCTCACTGTGCCAGCAAGCAGAGTGCAGAAGAACAGGTGACAATGGTAAAAGGAAAACCCTGCGCTGTGGATTGAGACAGTGCAGAAGCAGTCCGTATCCAGTAGTCCTTAATGTCTTCAATCATGGGTGAGTTAGTGAATTTTTAGTCTTTTCCTTTTAGGATTCTCCTGAAGAAATTCAGCACTGCACAAAATGAATACACCAATTGTGCTAATACTGACACACTGATTTCACCTGCTGCAATTATAATAAAATTTTAAAATTGTTCTGAACTGATTAAAGTACCACATACCTGCAGTAGAAAAAAATATTATATATTGAAAAGAAGAATAAGGTCTTCATTTTTTCCTAACCTATCTGTAACAACCTCCTGATAGCTAATGAAAAGGACCAGGAGGAAATCATGTTGGACTTTACAAGATGTTTGGAACCTGCTTGTGCCTGTGCATGAATTGCAGACCTAATTTTTAAAAATGGGCATAAAATCTGGACATCTGACTATTTTGAATTATTATGCAAAATTATTTGGAGGTCGTCAGGCTTCTTCAAAGTCTATATTCACTTCATCTTCGTTTTATTTTACAAGCTTCGATTACACTTTATAATAAAGCCAATATCATTGGAGAAAAAAATGATTTAAAACTCAAATTGAATTAAAAGGAATTATCCATAATTATTTTCTTTAATTTAAAATGCAAATTTTGATGCCAGCTATCTGGTACCAGAATAAAAGACAGACCCCTATTTGCTGATTCATACTGATCTGTAGGATGCATTTAATAATAAATGACAAGAACTCCCATTCTACACAGCTGGATAGGCACCTCTCCTGCTGTGCTACCACATTTCTAACCCAAACTTTACAATTTCCCTTCCACTTCCCAAGTTTACAGACCTCCTGGGTCATGCTGGATCAGGCATCTCTAGTGCTAAGTGGTGTTACTGTGTGCTCTTCAGTCTCTCGTATGGGGGCAAGGGAATGGGCACAAGAAGTGTGGCTTCCACACAAGTGTACATTATCCACCACAGCTTATTATTAATTCAATTGGGTTATCTTGCTGCAAATAAAGCTTAAGAGTAGAATCACTGCTGTAACATCCATCAAAGGCACCTGTACTTGCTGTGTGGCTGAAGCTTATCCATTATTTTGGAAGTAAATGCATTTTGGTTGAACTTTTCACTATTACCAGTGTTCTGTTTTCCCATCTCCCACACAAAACTGAATTAACATTCAATGAACATCGCTCAAAGAACACAACAAAACCACAAGACTGATGTTGATTAAAATTCAGAGTCTGAAATATGATATCAGCATCATAGATCAGTAAGATCCTGACAGAAATGGATTACAGACAAATTAATATATATATTATTCCCTCTTTTCCTTCATATTCTATTGTACCTTTTTATGCCTTCCTTCCAGCTTTTTTTTTTTTTCTAGCTCCATCAGTCTCTTTAGAATGACATTTAAAAAGATCCACGCTCCAATGTAAAACTCTATTTGCCATACATAGATAGTACTATTATTTGTATTATAGTGCAAAGGAAAGTGCAGGACTAATGGTGTTAAGAGCTGGAAAAAAAGTATGCATCACGTCTCAAAGGTCCTTTGGTCCAACAGACAGCGTCATCAGGGGAAGAAAAAGCTGTCCTCTTACTCTCCTTTATATGTGGGAAATGGATGGAAGAGCAATAAGAATCAAATCAAAAGAAAAAGCAGTCTTGAAAGAAGTAAACCAGCTAAAAAATGAATGATGAGCTGAAGTAGACCTCATGCTTGATAAGCCACTGGATAAAAAACAAAGGTCATCCTTGGAACAGGGCAATTCCCACTATCAATGTTTCACTCTTGCCCTAAATAACTTGGGCAAAGTCATGCAGGAAGACATGTCAGGCATGATTTAAGTTTTGCCCTACATGGTATCAATTCAGTGTGGATGTGACCTCCTGGGGTAGGTATGAGCTTAGGAAAATTCATCTTTGCAAAATTTACCAGTTGAAGGATCAGAAAAACCATAGCAAAAGACACAGCATTAGGACAATCACTAATTGTGGCCAGTTTTGTTGTGTGAAGGAGCACCAATAACATGTTTGCAGTGAAGTTTTCTTTCTCTTTCTCATGAATCTCAGACCTGTCCTGGCTTCTTATGAGCTCAGTGTAACATCATCCAACACACTCAGTAGTGACTGTGGAGTACAACCTGCCTTTCCTTTCTTATTTCACACATCATTCCAAACTCACTGCAATAAGCCCACAAAGCTAGCAGGGGCTTTAAAAAGTTAATGTGAAAGATGTAAGGAAAATGTATTACTGTTTGTTTCATAGTCCTGCAGTGTTGGTGGTTATATACCCTGAGACACAACATCAGTTCCACACTGTGAGGTTTTATGCATTACTCTGGCAAGCAAACCAATGTATCATTAACAACCAGATCTTTGTGTCCCTACTTGGTGTTTCTTTCAATAATAATGACGCCTGAATAAGGGGTTCAGGCTTGGCTCTAGTTTCAGTTTTCCAGCACAAACTAGGATGAATCCAAACCAAAGGCTATAATACAGTTCGCGTTTTAAATAAAGCTTGCATATTGTATAAATCCTGGTCTCATGGCATTCCTATGCTTCTGGCTTCATCAGATCAAGAACAGAGCTATAGAAACATTAAGAATGATACAGAAAAGATAAACAAAGACGTATTAGCCTTCAGAGAATCTTTTGGGTTGGAAGGGACCTTTAAAAAGAAACTGTCCCTTCATTTTTCAGTTGTCTACATCAATGTCCCTGTACTCAGAAACTGCCTTTAGTGCTGACACAAATCAGTCCTAAAGCAAAAAGGCTTTATTTTCCATAGATTCAATCAACCCAAATAAAAACTGTTATTGAAATAGACATTGGTAATAAAGAGCTTTGGTCACCACAGATAAGGTTTCTCTATCACACTAAGACTACACTTCCAGTTCCTTTACTACTCAAAGCCCTCTGCTCCATTAGTCTGAAATCGAGAGGATTCAGTTTTAACATATCCTGTGATTTTCCTTGGTGTCACACCTCACTGATAGAGGTTTGATTTCCAGATAACAACAGACATATTTTATACCAGTATTCCACATGCTGCAGAAAATTATTTCTTATTTGTGGAAGAATATATTTAAATGTGAACTTTGAAACAATGGTCAAAATGAATTAAAAGATGAAGAGGAACAGCTATTTAGTTTGCTGTGGAGTCTGATGAAATAAATTCAGATTCCTGTTGCTTTAAAGAGGCTTCGGATCTGGACTTGGCTGAGATGAGGACTGTGATTTTATTGCGTCGTAGTAACCAATGAGTTTGAACCCTGTTATTGCTGACACTGAACAAACAACTCAGACTGCTCACTTCGGTTTAAAAATATGTATAATTTAGTTCAAACTGTTCCTACAGAAAGAGAGGCCTAAACAGTACTTAAAAAAATAGAAACTGAAAACAAATAAAGGAATGTGCACATATACACACACACTCCCCACTGTGGTGTTTTGTTGTTTGAGTTTTTTTAATACTAATTTGAAAGGATTCAGATCATAGCTACTAGTATCTATGGCCCAATTTTTATACATCAATCACAAATATAGAGTGAAGATGAATGGGCATGATGCATGGTACGTATAGTGCCTGAGCAGTCACCCCATACAACTTCCTGGCTTTCTACGCCGGCAAGATTGGCACCACAGATAATGACAACTGCAGGCATGGAAGATTTTTCAGTCAGACTTCATGTGCTTTGTATGATGATCTGATGACACTTGCAGGGCACGACCATACTAAATCATACACTATCGCTGCACATACATCTCACTGGATGACGTATAACGCAAGGCAGTACTTTTTCAGGCAACAGATATTTGATGAATAGACACATGAATGCCAAAGACCACCTCCAAATGCTACAGTGCTGCTGTTGTGCAAGAACCTGTGCCTAAGATCACTGCACACAAACTTGAGATCTCACGGAAGGTTCTTGCCTGAGTAAGGTTTTGTACAAGGGTGCAGGGAGAGGCAGGGAGCTCTCTGCTGTTTAAAAGGCTGCGATGGCCAAACTGAAATGAAGATGTGCAGAAGTGCACCTGGCATTAGAAGCATCTGGGGGGGAGCTCTGAGTGAGTTGGTTTGGGGGCCTTCCTTCTTTCTCATAGCTCTTTAGCAGGGCCAGATTAACTGATTTTCCAACTCCCATTACACTAAGGATTTCACGGAAGCAGAAGATGCCGATTTTGGAACCACAATCTTACTTGCTCCAGGTGGGAGAAGATAACCCCTCCCAGCCCGTCAGCTTACCCCTACTCCCCCAGCTATCTTCCTCCAAGAGACACAAATGTAGGCACCACCAGCCTTCTACTCTGTCAAAGAGGGATAAATACCTGTGCCCAGGACTCCTTTCCATGTGATGATTCAGACGATGTGATCTGTCTGGGAATCCTCATGCACAGATTTTATTTTTTTAATTATTTTTTTTTGTGCTGCACAACAAGCTGGCACTGAGTTTCTTGAGGAGATGTGTTATATCTCTGTCATCTCTATCTACCACAAGGTATGATGGTTGTTATGGCAACAGCTTTTCGTTGAATGGCAAAGTATTGAACACACATAATGCCTTGGACAGATGCACCAGCACCTTCCTTTTTCTTTATGGCAACCAGTTTTCTTTTCTTTCTTTCTTTTCTAATTTATGCTTATCTAAGCAAGGTATAATACATGAGATTTGTCTTTTAAATCCGACATTGTTTCCCTTCAAACTTTCCCTCACCCCCAGTGCAAGTTATCACATAAACCTGCCTCAGGACCAATGGAAGATTCAGGATTAGGTGATTTTTCTTGTGTATAAAGAATTTATGATCTTATAAACACATACACAAAATCACAGAAAAAAAAAATCCCCTCTTTGATTTCGATCTTATAAACACATACACAAAATCACAGAAAAAAAAAATCCCCTCTTTGATTTCATCAACTAAAATGCAATAAAATCTCAATATAGTCTTTTTTTCTGTGCTCTAATGCTATAAAATTACACATATGCATGGAACTAAGGCTGAATTTGAGTATGACTATTTTGCAGACCATAGTCTACTTTATAATGTGTATTTTTCCTTTTCTATGCTGTATCTTCCATTTTCATTATGCCTCAATTAATACATTGAAATATGCCGAGCTGTTTCACATGAAATATGTTTCTCATTTTAATCAGTTTAGCATCAAAGGTTTTAGGCTGGTATTTTCTAGGTTAGTGTGTAGGGTGTTTATTAATTTGTCTGCGATGCCTTCTCTCATTAGTGTTTAATGCAATTTCAAGCAATCCCAGCAGCTAGTAGATAATTTATTTTTTAAACACATTCTTATCAGTGTACTAAACAATCAGAGTCTCTATTGTTTCTGAATAATCTGGAGTGCTTGTTTCATCTCCAGATTAGAAAGCTGGTGTACTCCGAGTCCTGATTGCACAGGGCTGAAAAAGAACCATTTTAATTTGAATTTAGCATGATTGAAAAGTAGCAGCTTAACAACCCTTGAGATTTCGATCCTGCAATATTTCTTTTGCGAAGAACATGACCAAAACAAATGCCACCAAGTCCTGATGCAGCTAATCCAGTCAGTGGCAAAAAGACCCCTGTCACAGCCTTAGCATGGGACCTCTGTGCATTGGAGATATGCTCCAGGCAAGGCAGACTCAAATGCCACACCAGCACTCACCTCCTCTGCTGCCTGTGGCTCTTGCCTTTCTCCAGAAACGAAGGAGACCCATTTAACAATACTTCTGTTATGCAACTGAGAATGTAGCAATGTCTGCTAACTATGGACCTTTGCTGCGCTTGAACCTAAGGTAGCAAGTTTAGACAGCCAAGAGTTTCAGCGTTGTGTCAATAATTTAAATAAGAAACTGAGTATTCCCATCACTACAACAAGATATAAAAAATTAGCTTGAATTCCAGAAAGATTTTTAAAGGCTTCCATAATAGCCTAAATAGACTTTTCAATACTTTATGCATGTTGAAATCATACATTTGGAAAAAACTGACATATTTATAGCACTAGAACAAATTGTGACAGATAAAAAAAATAAACAGAAAGTTTTTTAATAATAATCTTTACAGAGAAAACAAAAATACAAGTTTTCTAATTTTAGAAGAACGAATAAAAGCCAAGAACATTGAAGGGGTTTTCCATGAACACAGCCTGGCTGCAGTGATCAAGAGGTGTCGTTTGGCACGTGAAAAAGTAGTTCTAATGTTGGATGGAGGTGAAACATTACTATGCAAACAAAAGTGAGGTCATTTTTGTTTTCATTGCTCTGACATTGTCTTCTCTCAAGACTATATGAATGAAGAACTGTATCTTCTTGATCACAGTGCCATGAAATCACATTTACATTCTCATTCCCAGCTCATGTTCTTGTTTCACTTGGTTTAGCGTACCAGACAAAAGCCAGAAGCAGACTGCAGCTGTATGAAAATAGCTAGCCACACGTGTATGAAAGACAGACCCAACAGCCATTAAACCAGATCTCATGACTTTGTCAATGATCTATGTATTGCTAAAGCTTTGCTAAGGCGAACTCAACATTTTACATGGAAGCTTGATTCATCCCTCCTGGTCCAGAAACAGCACGCTGCAAAACATTGAGGCTACTGTTTTCCAGACC
Source organism: Eurypyga helias (assembly GCF_000690775.1). NCBI lineage: Eukaryota > Metazoa > Chordata > Aves > Eurypygiformes > Eurypygidae > Eurypyga > Eurypyga helias. The sequence goes on from NW_010233894.1 coordinate 103,470, forward strand.
TGATATTTAACATGTCACTGGTATTTACAGTGCCCTTTAGACTGTGCTTTCCTCTTTGTCCCTTCTGCCCTTCTCTTCTGTGAAAGGATCCTCCTGCTTTCCCCTATTAGTACATAGTACTGCACAGTCCCTGGAGATTCTTACCCCTGGGATAGCATTTTTCCCTTCCTGGGGCTACCAGAAATAGAAAACAGAGCTGTAAACAGGTCTACCAACCCCTGTCCTCTGTAGATAACCTAGATGCAGTACTACTCAGGTGGACGGTTTTGTACCCCTCAGTGTAAGAAGGTGTGAGACATCCTTGCCACAGTGAAAGCTCTTCTGTCTTTGGAAACCCTCAAGTCAATACTGAAAGCACAACAGCCCGCACAGAGCTGGTCCATTTGTGCTACAGAGGGGCACTAGCTCCTGTTGGTGGGATTCTCTAAAAAGCAGAAATGGTGAGGAACAAAGAGACCCAGCACACTGCTCTGCATCACCAAAACCCAGCCAAACATACTGTCATCACTGCAGGATCAAACACCCTGGCAAGACTGAGTGGAGAGCAGAAATGGCAGTAAAACAAGAACAAAATGTATCACTGCACTGCCTGGCTAGTTTATTCTCAGGAAAGTTATTATTTTCTACAACAATGTTTAAAATCTGTTTTAGAAAAATAACTGTAGCAAAGAAACTAGTTCATTGTTTTCACTATATTAGTTGAAACAACCAAGGATTTGTCTCAGTTACCAAGACAAGCAGCTATTTTGCACTGACTGCAATGGAGGTTGGTGCAGAAGAGGTACACATCACATTTATCTCAAGTGATGGTCAAAGTTTTTCACAAGACAAGTACACTTAATTGCCTTTTGCCACGATCAATGTTGACTCAATTCGATTTTGCCGATAATTCATGAGCTTTCATGAATATGCATATACTTTTCTGTACAGGTTAGCATTATTAAATTTGATTTTTCCCAAGAGCAGAGAAATGAATTGAGTGAAAGGGGAATTAAGAAGAAGAACAGGTGATAAACAAATGGATATGAAGGGAATAGTGTCACTTCAGCCGGTTTGGCACACACATCCTGTTTGCCCCAAGATTCACTCACTGCCAGGTCCCAAGTTACTGTTTACTCTGATATCTTTTGGGTTTGTGAATGTCTTGATGAAAGCCTTTGCAGCCAACTCTAATGTGCAGCAATTGAGGACAGCAATATCATTCAATTCTACTGTGCCAAAATGCCCTGACCCTGATCATTTTAAAATAATTTCTTTTTGCTTTCATCAGCCAAAGATCCTCGTAAGTTTGTAGCTGACTGGAAAGTAAACCCCTGACTACGCACATTGTTTCCTTCAAAAAGAAATCGTAACTGTCATTCGTGTCATAGAACAGTTGTCTCCAAAAATAAAACATTCTGTCCATGTAAGAAAACTGCCTGGAACCACAAAAGACTGATTTTTCTCCTAGAGCAACTCTGACACTTCTTATGCTAGCATCTGATTTGGTTTACAAGCAGCATATAGATTAAGGTCCTGGTATGCCATGTCCAAATCACACTGAAACTTCTCTGAAGTAATGAATGGGGAGCTTATCCATTAAAAATTAGGACAAAATCCTGTGAACAGCCTCTGATTCACTTCAAGTGAGGCAGTCCTCTTCTGCCATGTCTCTGGATATCTCCCCACAACAAAAATTTAAGGCTTAAGGTTCTATTCCCAAGCAAAGTACTAGGCTGTGAAAGACCCAGCACCCTCAGCTTGGCGTTCCTGGAAGTCTCTCATCTGCAATTCTCAAACACTTAAAGGAATATTTTCCAATAGGGAATGTCATTATCCAGGGTTCAACTCAATTAATAAAAACATTCCCCCCCCAAACACCCAAACCTGAAATCTAAAAAAAAGATAAATGAAATTACTTTCAGTTCTATGATGTTGAAGAGAATTAGAGTTCTTGTATTGCAGACAGAGGGAAGGAGAAAGCTCTGAGCACGGACAGCTTTTCAGGAAAGCGAAATGTACATTATGTGAATAAAGTAGGAAACTAATACTTGAGAAGCAACAACAAAAACACCACCAAAAAAGAAGCACCCTACCCTGCACCCCAGCTCTAGAGCTGGTGTGAGACAAAGAACAAACAGAGCAATATCTAACACAAAAGCACAGACTCAGGGAAGCCAATAAACTTAATGGAAGGAAAGTGAGGAGAAAATACCACATTTAAAAATCTAGTGGCTCACTTGGAAATATAACTCCCTAGTTTTCTTTTAAAATCTCCCCCATACATATGCAGTGCAATGAATTATATTGAAATGGATGAGCTCCTGTCATCTATTATTTGAAATGTGAGTTGAAGTTCACTTTAAATCATTCCTCTGCCAGAGAACAGATAAAAAAAAATATAGAGAACCCAATAGTTTCTAATCCAAAAGCCGTTTCACCATAAATATAGGTCTCCTGTTGACAATATATTGGATGAGCTTGTTTACAGATTCCTGTTCCTATGGTCTTAGATAGTGCCCAGATTCTTGGCTTCATTCTCGTCACAATATGTATTTTACATAGCCATGTATAGGCAAAAATATTCTTTTAGAAATACTTGCACTCTTCCCCCCTGAATTAATAAAAACAAAGAGAAAAGAGCACAGAGCACATGGCAATCTTGTAAAAGCACAGCTGTACTTCAAAGGTGTTTTTGCTAACTCGTATTGTTGTACAGACTATCTGGGTACAGCCCCTTTTTGCAGAGGGACAAGAGTCACATTTTGTGTGTGTTGTTTTTTTTTTTTTTTTTTTTTAGTATACTTGCCAATAAAAATTAAAAGTCGTTCATGGAGGACTAGAAACAGTAAGGCACTCAGAATAACAGCAACTTAATTTCAGGTAATTGTTCTTTCTTCCTCCCTTTGTGCAGGACAAGTGACACCTCCCAAACTTGTACCCAGTGTCAACATTATTTCAGGACTATCTCTGCCACCTCGAACCTCAGACCATGGTGACAGTCACCTGTATAACAGTCTTGAGAAACTGGTGCTGCTTCCCTTTTAAGAAGATATACACAGTAGAAGACTTGATAATTCAGAAATGTATTTACTGGCCATCAATCCACATTTTCATAATAACGATGTGATGTGTCCAACTGATGGATGGCTGAGTCACTGGCTGCTTCCTGGTTTTAGCCTCACTATGACAAATAAATATGGATGTGTTGTGGGTGGGCTTGGCATTTGTGCTGCTTGGTTTTTTGAAAGGAAATACTCAGCCTTCTCATTGATATTATCTGATAAAATTAACTTCAAGTGATACCCTTGATAAAACAATCAAATAACCTAGCAACATTTTTTCTAACAAAGCTAGAAAATTATGTTCCATGCTAGAAATCATGCTGAAGACTAACCACTACTTTTCTTGCAAAGATGCTTGCACATTTTAGCAAGGAACAAAGGAAATTATTTGCCTGAATTTTCAGATCCCGAGTATTATATTAAAAATAGCAGTTATGTACCATGTATCACAGATCAGTGGGTGAAGCAATGGTTGTATATGAAAATGTATTAGAACAAGGATTAGTATTTTGCATGGTAGAACATAAGCAAGTACAGCACATTAACAGATCATGTTTTCATTTACATTTGAAGGATTATTATATATACACTTATGTACCTATACACACACTTTAATATCTAAATTAAACACACTTTGCCTACTGTACTATGGGCTAAATTATTGCTTTCCCTCAGAAAGCACATAATCTAAACAAGAGTCCATCATGCCTTGGAAGTATTCGGTCACTGGGAATTTTGGTGCACACCGTTGTGCAGCATTTCAAATGTGAGGTTTTCATAAAGGTTTAAAAGGAGTCCAAAATTCAGGATAGAATTTAATATCTAAATAATTTGAATGAAGTCATACCTCTAAATAGTGTATTTACATGAAAATAACTCCAAAGAGTGCTATCCACAGAGCAGGACCCTGCTTTTCAAGGCTGTCAGACTACTGTTACACCCAAAACCTTAGAAAGAAAAGATCATCCTCAAGCAATTTTCTGAACATCTTTCCAGAGCTACTGTTCAGATTCCAAATACTGCAGTTCTCCCACTGAATTTGGAGTTAGTTGCAATTAGACATACTTCTGCAACACGTTTTCTTTAAAACACCAAATACATGTTGGGTTACAAATATGACTTGTTTCAACATATGTTAAACATTCCATACCTCTTTAAGCATAAACCAAACAGCTACAGTTATAACAACACTCTGATTTTCTGTGCCAGGTTTTAATTACACAGAACTGGAACTCTGAGCATTGCTTAGTCCAGTAAACACCATTAATAGCCATGGATCACGTATATCATACCTACAGTGCAATTTGAAACACTGGTAGGTATAATTTCAATATTGTAATTATTCACTCTGGGCTGTTTAATAGACCTGTCTCAATATTGTTTTACTGATTCAAATCAACTCTAATTAATGTCTGTAAAGCACTTGATCATGCAAGACACTACAAGAATGCCAGGGATTTTTCCTGCAGTATAATTTTAACAAATATTCCTACTATTCATTATTTATGAATCATGAAAAGGTGTTTGATCCTTCACAGACTCACAAAATGACAGATGTTCTGTCCTTGTATGATTCATGATGCAGAGAAATACAAAAATAAGTGTATTGGTTTGCTTTTTGTCAGTTTATCTTGACATAATCACAGCTCAAAGATTTGCATTGTCAGATCAGCTTGGTGGATCTAAGGAGAATCTTGAAACTCTTTTGATTTGAAATCAGCTGCATTTTGATTCCAAGTACAGAGTCAGCCACTTGATACTCTGAAAGATGCCTAAAGGCTTAGAATAAACAATTTGAAAAACTCCAGCTAATTGCAGCAGAAAATATGAGATTTGCTTCAGAGAATCATCTTTTATTTTTCCTAAGCCGGTAATTCTAGCATTTCTCAGAGGGAGTTTTTTTCCTTTAGGTATGCAAATCAATTTTATACATATTACTAATTAGAATTATAATGAATGTGCCTTTGGAAGAAATGTTGGCCTATTTGCTCATTAACTGGAGGTTGAAGCAGCAGCCTTGTGATTTGCTCTCTTGATTCATCATGTCGCACACTCCACCATGTGCCATCCGCTGTGCACAGTACATTCTGTAAGGTGCACAGCAGCGGTGTCAGGTTGGGGAGCAACTGCTGGTCTAAAACTGGAGCGGGGCTGAAGTCTACACTGCTGTGGTGAACGTTGCAGACAGCCACCGCTGGGGTTTTAGAGCGTAGATGCATCAAGTGTGATGCAGAAAACCTCTTTTCACAGAACTCAGGCCATCTTTTGGGGTCTGAGATACAGTTGCTTGTATAATTTATCTTCTACTGCTTTTATAATTAGAGATTATAAAACCACCACTCTTGTTTTGCACCCTTGTCGAAAGACCTTGTGCCATCTATTTTATTACAAGATATTCCCATTAGCCATATTCTTTATAGGCACTTCAGGTGAATGGTAAGCAGCCTGTGGAGTCTCCTGCCCTGGAGTCTTTCAAAAGCCCCTGGACTTGCTCCTGTGTGATCTACTCTAGGTGATCCTGCTCTGGCAGGGGGGTTGGACTAGATGATATCTAGAGGTCCCTTCCAACCCCTTCCACTCTGTGAATCTGTATGAATCTGTGCTAAATAATAAAAACACTAGAAGGCAAAAACTAGAAGAAAATATTAAAGGAAAAGAACCTGCATGGAGACAGTTACCCAAAATAAAGACCGGAGCCATGGCTACAGCTTCAAGAAGATTCAGGAGTTTACTATAAGAAACTATTTAAAACACTCCAGCATAACCCTACATGTGCCTCAACAGACCAGGATGGACATGTTTTAGGATTATTTGCCATTTGAAAGCAAGAAAAGATATTTTGGAGAATGCAGTTCCACAGAACATGTCCCACACTTAGAAGTATTATAGGAAGAAAAAGGTAATAATAAATACAACTAGGAGCTATAGACCTGCTAGATTAACAGATGACAGGTTAGACATAACTGACTAATGCAATCATAAAATAGTCTCATAACAGTTCTTATAACAGGTGGCACACAGGCTAAGAATGCGTACCGCATAACTTCAGCTAAAAGACTTGAAATTAGCAACAAACAACCCTTGCCCAAGGAGCTAGCACTAATGCACAGCTTCTGTTTCAGCTCAGAGACCACATACTGCAATCAACACCTAAACTGATTTCAGTCCAGACCCAGTAAAGAATATTCGCTTGCTCCTGGGGCTGCCTTCAACTCCAGCTCTAAATTCAACCTAATCTTAATCCTACTCCAGAATCTCCAGCTCGTCTCAACCCTAATTCTCTCCCAAAGTCAGCTGTTATAAGGTCTTTCACATATAGCCACCTTTACACCATCTCTGAGTAACTCAGGATCTGGGTTCTTGTAAATATTTGCAACTGTAGTTTAAAACAGTCCTCTGATGAATGGCAAACTGACAAAAAAATCTTTTGTACAAAACCAGTCAGGAAGACAATAAATCTCAAACTCCATTACATCAGCTTTTACACAGCCACTTGATGCCAAATGTATGCCTAGCTATGAATATTTTAGTGAGAAGAAGCCACATCTTATCACCTCATCAAAATATATGCACATAATTCTCTTCTATTACTGTTTTATACAACCAAACTCTGTTTGTATGTTATCAGATAGGAGTATTAATACTGAACTCTCTAACAAGACTTCTCAAAGCGCTTTAGCAAGGCAGGTATTGCTGCATTCATACTTCCAATGCGGAGAACAAGGTCATATCTACACGGCACAGTCAGGAGCAGAGTCGGAGCCTTCCTTCTTTATTTAGCTACTGCACTCAGCTGCCAAGGCAAAAGAATTCCTATAATGCATACTGTGACAGTGGGAATATAGATATAAAGTTCTGATTGTAGTCATATTCCTTACCATTTATAATATGGATGGAGCTGATGGTGAACAGGATGAAATTTTCTCCATCAGCATTACTTCAGGAAACATCCTTTGCTGGTTAGGAATAGTACATTTATCACACCACTTTGCAGAGCATCTATTAAGGAAACACAGAACTTTCTATCCCCCATGCTGGCATCACATACTGAGCTATTTGCTTGCCTTCAGGTGTTTGTTGAAGGGCTCTTTAGCATGATGAGAGCCAGCTACACTTGCTATGAAGTTCAGAGCAACGTCCAAGAATATCTGTGGGGAAGCTATTGGCTGAAGTTATGTGCAAAGCATAGCTTTGGCTGCGCTTGCATGTAATGTGACCAGCAGACATCAGCATATTCGGGGCCCGCTCGTGCAACACCCAACTGCTCTCAGCAGCAGGAAGAGGCAGGAATAAACAGTTTGGTTGATTCAGCATTGGACAAGTAGTACTGGTCACTTAGCAACCTTCACTTCTTGAAGAGATACAGATGGTTAAACACCTGCAGCAGTCTTCAAATCGGGGACCAGATTTTTCTCTCGTGCCAGTCGGACACTTCAAAAGCTTCTTCCATTGTACACAGCTCCTTGTGTTACATCCTCACAAGAGGGAGGAGAGTCATCAATCAATTACTGTAAGCAAGGCTGCTTGTAACCCATTCAGTCACAACTAAATGAATTAAAATGAATGTGAATATAGTCTTGGGCACAGAGTGTTTTCCTGGGGAAGGTTTTTGTTTTAACTTCCTTTTATGTAAATATGTTGCCAGGAATTATCAATCTGCATGTGTTTTATGCAATTCAGTATAGCAATCTTCTTTAGGCAGCAAGAAAGAACACGAATAAAAAGATATACTCACTTGACTCTCGGTAGTTACACTGGTTTGGCACATTACGCTTTGATTATTAACAATCTATCAGCACAGACATCTGCATTCTATTCACTGATTTTTCTCCCCCACTGTTAATCTCATACACAATATAAAAGCAGAGACTGAAGAACCACAAAGGACAGTGCTTACTGCGTACTACTGGGTAAGTTATATCCTTTGTCACGTTTATCATTAGCAGTGGCTGGCAGAGACTTAGGTCTAATGGGCAGCTTATTAGCCTAGGTGAGCAGGGCTGTACTCCAGTGCTGCCCTGACCTGATGCATAAATTCAGGGATGACACTTTGCTTCCCTCCTGCCTCTGGGTGCAGATCCACAGTTTAGGAACCCATGTGGCTCATGTATCCAGGACATGGATATTCTGACAAACACTATTATAGTAACTGTGCTACTACGCCCATTTCACAGGGAGGGAACAAAGCCAATGAGCTCACATTCTTCCTTCCAGCAGCACTACATGTTACTCTCAAAACTGATGGCAAAACCGAACAGTCAGGCTATGGGATTTCTTGCTATATCTGTGAGTCCAAAAGTTCACGAGAAGTTACAGAGAAATTAGATATTTGCAATGCCAATAATCTAGGGTTGTAATTATAAATTCAAAGCAAAAACCTCAGCTCTTAATGTTTTAGAAGGCATATAAACTGCAGTGCTTCAGGGAAAATTTCTAGAGCTTTTCCTGTCTTTCAAGATGGGAGAAAATTCCCCCCTAGAGTTCCTTAGACAGTTGCCTGTTGTTTGGGTTGCCTCTGAAGCCTGTGGTTTAAACCCGATCTGTGACAGCTACGGACTACATAGACACTGCACTGATACAATACATTAACTCCCATGTTTCTGTTCTGAAAATACTATCAATGTTATAGAAAACTTTCTGCTTTTCTCCTTCATCGTATTTACCGCATGAATGACCCAGCATACAAATTTAATCTCTCTTTTTTGAAAGACTGAAGACAGCATTCTAGCCAGATACTGATCTACTCAGGCTCTTTTATCTCTCTAATGGTCAATGCTGACATGTACTTAAGGAGGCTGAGAAAACAATGACAAAATAAACACCAGCTAAAGAAAAATAATTTCTGCCTTCGACTTAGATAGCTCAGATTTCTGCACATTAGAGAGTCTGCTATGACTAAAGTCTGTTATGATCTACCACGATACGATGACTTTGGTTGGCTGTGTAGTTTATTGCAATTCTAAATGTCACTATTGATTCAAACACTCATTGACATTCTTCTGCTGGATAGACATTATATAAAGATCTGCCTTGTTGCTTTGGCTAATGTATTTGTGGGGAAGTTATTCAACCAGATGACCATATGCTTGATTTTTAACCATAATGTCAATTATATCCCAATGTATATATGTCCTCAGGAAAGGACACCTCTTTTATCTGAAACATTGGTTATGTTTTACCAGTGCTCTTATGACACCAGGTTTTCAGTTTATGGGTGTTTTGGGGCTTTTTCCTTAAGAATTTAAAAACCATTTTCTTTGGCATTTTAAGGTGTTCCTCTGCATATGTGCACAAGGATGTGATGCAACACCTGAAGATTCATCACTGACAGTTGCAGCTGATTGAAGGACTTGACTTTACTAGCTGTATTAAAAAATATGTTTCTTTTTAAAGCACTTATAAAAATCTTAAACTTTCATAAAGAAGTTATGCTGAACCATTTGTGATGACACACTAAAAAGTGATTTATCATCCTCTATAGCTCTCTATACAGCCAGTACATGAAGACATCTGTCAGGTTTGCTCTTAGGACAGAAATAGACTTCCTGGTTTAGATGCCAAATTATATGTGACATTTGATTTACCATCTATGAAGCTCTAATATTTCACCTAAGTAGAAAAGGAAGACAAAAGTAGGAAATTCCATTTGCCAAAGAGAAATGCCAACGCTCCTTACCCTCAATAATCAGATATCTAAAGTAATAGATTCTCAACCATAACAAAGGACATGTAAACATGATGAATGTAATGCACTAGAGAGGATATTTTGTATATGGAAGTGAACCAATAACACATATAGCAAGAATGAGTATCACGATTCTGACCTTTTTTTCCCTGATTTGGTCTGGACGACAGGCAGTAGGAACAGCATTGCCAGACAAGTGCCAGTCCCAAGCAGCATAAAGTTCAGAGCAAGACTTATTTCCAGCATCAGCAGACTCAGAACCAGTCCTGGAACAGGAGCCGGGCAAGAAGCAAGTGAGTTCATAAACTGGAGATGTTTCTGAGAACTTCATGTACTGCAAAGAAACCAAAAAATATTCATTGTGAGGATTTATCAAATGGATTCCACGTTGCACTGCTTCCCATCCTTAATGGGTTGAGTTACTTTTTCTAAAAAATTCTTTATTCAATCTGCTCAGGTTCTAACTCTTGAGAAGGGGAGGTTGGACTAGATGGCCTTTA
>NW_010233895.1:0-22176 GCF_000690775.1 Eurypyga helias
CCCCACCCGCTGTCTTACCCTCTGCTTTTCCACCCCCGTTCCCTTATGATAAAAGTGATGATATGCAAAATCGCATTTCTTCTTCTAAGAATACTTCATGGGTCGTATTCCTTCAGATTTCAGTTTGATTTAAAAAGATGTTTTGCTTGGGGGGGCATGGGGGAATTGTTTTCTACGCTATTAACTCCGTGTTACGTTAGCTCCATATAGGCTGTTTGGGGCATTATGCAAATAATACATGGATAACAAATTTCTTCGAATGGGAGAGTGAGCCTCGGTAGCAGTAAGAAAAAAAAAAACTTGTTGGTTTAATATTATCCTCTATTTCTTTAAGCAAAAATAAGGAAGTTTCCTTCTCCCTTGCTTTTTAATGGATTTCTTTGTGTTGGAATCCTTAAGATTTCTAAGATAATATCTTTGCAGAACTCTCATTCTTAATGTTGTCAATTTCTTCATATATATATAACACTTTACGTATGTATTTGGTAAATGTGATTTTTAGACAGTGCATAATATACATCAGAATAAGTGTTTTAGAAAGAGGTTTCACATTTGCCAGTATGAATCGTATTTTTGTTCTTTCATCATTCAAGTGGTATTTCTAAGCCTGTGAATAAGCAAGCCTAGGTATATCTCGTGGCTATTTTGACACTTTATGTAAGTGTTACACATGCCAAAAATAGACAATAGTGTCTTTTTCCTTTGTGTTTGTTTTAACGTTAAATGAACGTTTCAGTTTTTGTCACTTTCATTTAATCTGAACAGTTGTTTTCCTTCTTTCTTAATTTAAGTTTTAATCAAAAGTCTCTAATTCCTGGTAATTTGGCAACACTGCAATGAAGTAACTTAGGTGCACGCTTTGTAGTGCCATTGAGTTAGTGACAGTACTCTGAATTTGCTCTGTGGGTTTTTTTTTTTTTCATCCGTCTTTTCGGGTCTAGGCATGTTATAAATGCGACTAAGCAGAACTGTCTGCATCTGCAAAGACAGAAACATGCTGCTTGCTTGTACGTACTGCAAAATTCTAATAGTTTCGTGCTATCTGTTAAATTCAGTGTGCTTTTTGCATTGTGGCGCGGAACAGTTGTGCGGCGAGGGAAGCTGGCTGCCTGCCAGCCATCGACTATGAAATCCCGGGTACCTGAGAGCTTATCAGTTCTTTTGCTTTGTAAAAGAAAAAGTGATGAAAATGTTGGTAAACTGCCATGAAGGTTTAAGGCTGCTGGAATAAGGAGCCGTGTAATCAGATTGGAAAATGGAGCTTGAGATTTCTCTGCATGGGAAGCAGTCGCCTGTGGACCTACCGAGATGCTGTGCAAGTGCCCGAGCTGACCACTTTGTTAGCAAATCAGCTTGTTTGCTGCAGCAGCAGGGAGGAATAGGCGAGTCCTTGTGATGGTATGTAACACAAGTAACATCTCCTGCTTTGCACAATGTAATCAGCTTGCAATTAGCTCACTCCACATTAACCTTCTTGATATTTTTCCCTTTTGTAAGACTGTGCACTTTAAACAATTAACTATAGAAAGTAATCCTTCAAGCAAATCAAAGCAATCCTTTAATTTTATCACCCTGCTGAAAAAGTATCAGGTGGTCAACTGGTCTTCATCAGCTGCTGGAAATTCTCAGGCTCACTGTAGCGTGGAGAGGTTCTTTAACCCATTCACATTTAGAAAAATGTCAAGATTCTATATTTCTCAGATAATATAATGCTGCATCATGAAGCTGCAATTGGAATTGTTTTAATGAAAAGCCTTGGGAGAGCCCTTTCCTATACAGACAGCTTTTACGCTTCTGTTTGTTTAGGCATTTCCATACACTACCTCTCAGAAAGCTTTGATGACACAGCCACTTGTACTGATAATTCCACTGCTTCACCTCCAGTGAACTTGATTCACTAAGGTTGGAGAGAACAAGGCTATCGTTGCTGATCTTGTGCGTTGCTTTTTAATCCCCTGAAATAAAAGCCAGATAATGGGGAAAATTTGTGTGGTAGGCAAACTTCCTTTTAGGGAGGATAAAAAAAGTTTTAATGTTATTTCTGAAAACGTGGAAACTTGAAGCCTAACTAAGGAAAATAAAACGTCATTCAAATTAAGAGTGCAGAACAGGATCTGCCTTGGTGCTGTTTGAAAGGCTTACCCACCCAAAAGTTCCTTTGTCTGTGTGATAGTTTTGGGTTTTATTATAGGTGTGAATTTTCCAGAGTCATCTTGTAAAACAAGTGATTATTTATACCCTGGTAATTAGTATAATAAGAATATGCCTGGTATTTAATGTAAAAGTTTACTTCTATTTAAATAATTGTTTGACATGCCTTGCTAATTTCTAAACTGAAATCACTCAACAGTTACGCTCATATGAATCAGAGCTGTGGAATTAGTGACAAAAGTGTTTACGAATAATAATGCTGTGCATGAGCCTTATTCATATTACATTCATTATATGAAAACAAATACTGTGGGTGATTTAAGACTGTAAGGGACAAAGTGATCTGAAACTTCTGTCCAGATGTTTTTTTAGAAGGAATTGGAAATGGTCATCAGCTGCTTTGCTACTCCCCACAAAAAGTCATTTCAGTCATTTCATTGAATTCCAGTAGATCAGCGCAATAAACTGAATTTATAATATGCGATCCGCTTTTGCCAATGATACCTGTGAAAACAGTATTGACTGGCTGTGTTAAAGTCATCTTTTATCTCTCTTTGTAGAATGTGAGCATGTTTTGAAAATACAAACCCAGATCCTACTAATCACACTACATTTAACATATTTTAATGTTGGCTTTGGCTCCATTTTAATTTGTATAAAAATTATGGAATTTATGTGCACATCTGTTTTCTGTGTGTCCCAATTTAAAAAAAAAGAAAAAAAAGAAAATAACCTGCATACATCTTATGCTGCAAAGATCTACTTTATATTCTTTTAGAGGACAAACTCCATTAGATATGCACTTACTGTACATTGGATTGTAAATCTTACAATTTAATGGTAATTCAGTGAGCAGTTATTGCTTCTGTGGCCTTTTTTCTTTCTTTTTTGTCCCATCTCACTTGTGAAATAGGGTTACCCTTTACAAGTGTCACATCCATAGATTCATCTTTTGTACTCTATAGTTGTTCCTAGTGCATCATTCTAAGTGAAAAGAAAAATAGGAAGCCAAAGCTACAGGAGGGGCATTGGGGGAGGGGGTCTATACATAGAAATACAGCATATAGCAGCAGAAAGACCAAGGCAGTTTAGCATCAATCTAACAGATTAAAATTTTGCTGTAAAGGTACATTTTCCTTAACCTCATTCTCATTCGTTTTTCCATACCACTGTAGCTGGCGTTTGAATTCCCAGGAAGCCGAAATGGTGTCTTAATGATACGAGCCTTTTTGCCTTGCTTACACTGTTAATACTCTTATCCTTTTTCTGATATGAAATACTTTTTGTAGAAACAATATACACATTTGTAAAGAAATTATAAAAGGATTCTCCTTTTGAAGATAATGAGTTCTCTTCAGGAACTGCAGGTTACGTGGAACACAAATGAGCTCTAAGTGGAGGGATTTAAAGTCCTGCTACAGCATTTAATTTCTTGAGGAAAGGAGTTCAGTTCAAGGTTAGCCTGTTATTGTGGCACTGGCAACTACTTCTCTCATTCCTGTTCTTCTGCCAGCAGTACCGCACAAAAGGCAGTCATTTTTATTTAATACGTAGGGAGGTATTAATCACTGCAGTGTTTTCTCGCAAAAATTTGTCTTATCAAATTCATTGTTTCGCCACTCATGACCATAATAGGTGTTTAATTACTCAATAAGAGCAGTTTATAGATTCCATTTTTCCTGTTTGCTGGACAAATGGTATTGATTTTGTACTTTGATGCAACATGAAACTGTATTAAACACAATTAGAATTCTAAGGCTGGCAATGTGTATCACCTATGGTAACTGGGCTCCTTGCTAAAGAAGCTACTTCTTCCAAATTTTCAGTAGTTACATTCCCAGAAGAAAGATCTTTAAGGACACTCCTATTATTACATGAGTCCTTGATGTGTTTTTTCTTCTTTTTCACTAGTGTTTATGATCACTACAGATTTTATGTATGCAAGACAACTAGTGTATGTAATATTTTTTTCAGATAATCCCTTTACAGTGATGGTAAGTTGTGCACATTCCAACCTCCTCAACATTTTTACCATTGTCTCATCCTACCTTCATGCCATGCTTACAAATAAAATTTATTCTGCTAAAAAAAAAAAAAAAAGTGTTGCACCCCAAGCTTGAGTTTGGACAGCAAAAATTTATGAGACTATGGAAGGCAGCAGACTTCTTTTTCTATTTTTCCTAGAGCTTTCAGTTTTCTTCAAAGGGTGACTATTAAGCTGCATGTGGGTTTTCTTTTTCTTTCTTCTTTTCTTTCTTTTTTTACTTTTGGTGATGGTTATTATTCTACTGTCGTTCATGGTACGTTATTGGTGTATCAATATCTGCATAGGCTGTAACCCTTTCTCCAGTTAGTATTTTAGCTGATTTTGCAAAAATTGCACTGCCAAAATAATAATTCAAAGCTTCCTTTTTTGGTCAGTACATTTTTAATTACAATTCTTTTCTACTCCTGGTGCTTTTGTAACAATTACCAAATGGGAGTGTTTAGTATTTTTTTATTTTGTGTTTGGTTTTTTTTTTCCAAAGAGTCACAATTAAAAAGCATGAACTGAAGGTGAGCATACTCGATTATCTGTATCTGCATCAAAAGAAGAAGAATGATTCCTGTCAATGTGCATTCCACTGTACAAACTTGTTTAAGTAACCAAATATTTATGATATTTTTGCTTCTGAATTCAAACTCCTAGGTAAATAAATAAAATCCTTAGTGTATAGTTCCTACTCATTATCTTTATTTCTAGGTTCTTCTTGGAGCCTACATTTTCCCTCATTTAGCTCAGTTCGGGTATTTCTTCAAAATACAGACAAAATTTATGGAAAATATATTTTGATTGAACAGTATTTTCAAAGAAAACATGTCACAGAGAGAGATATCTGTGTTAGTTTTTCTTGCACCTAAATGCTTTCAAAGTTCAATTGAAACAGAGAAAGAAAATGCAAGTATTTGAAATACCCTTTCAATTGCATATGCAGGTGTGGTGTGTGCTTGTTGAGGAGCCTGGCTAGTAAGAAGAGGCATCAGTTGTTTGAACACCTGTCTTTAAAGGAAGCAGCATTTTTGCCTCCCTCTTTGGGAACCTCTTCACATTGCATAATTTCACAATATGTGTATTGACATACTTACATTCATGTTTTTCTTATAGTTTTTTCAAATCTTCTACAGCATATCCCCCAAACTCTGAAAATCTCCAATTCCTTATTTAAACTTACTTTAAGAGCTTCAGTGGGACTACTCATGCTTAAACTTAAGGACATGCTTAAGTGCTTTGCTGGGTCAAACTTTATACTGGGTGGACCTTCTTGTTCCTCTTTTCAGACAAATTATTTATTTCCTGTGCGTTCTGAATAACTTGGGCACCAATGGCTCATTCCATTGTTTGCGTTTTAGGCGGTGGGTTAGGTGTTCTTCGTTTTATGAAAATCAATACAAATTTCAATTACACAACAGCAGGTAAGACATTAAAATTAAAAGGATGTAGGGTGCACATTCTAATCTGTGGTGATGTCTCAGCTATCCAGATGTTATGGGAAAATTGAATAAATGTAAGTGGAATTCTGAATAATTGAATATATTGTTCTTATTTATTTGGATTACTGTAGCACTTAGAGGTCTCAACCAAGATGGTGACCTTGTTGTGCTGGTATTGTAAAAACATGTAGTGAGAGACTGTTCTGCGTCAGAGAGGTTACATTCTAAATAGCTGAGATGGACAAAGGTTAATAGGGACACAAAGAGGCGCTGAAATGTGAAGAGACTTGCCCAAGGTCATATAGCAGGTCAGTAGCAGAGCCGCGAGTTAAGCCTACATCTCCGGACTCCTATCGCAGTGTCCTATACACTAGATTGGCTCCCCAGTGATTAAACTATCTGCCTTTAATAGCTATTGAGGGAAGTAATTGTCTTTGATTTAGCAGGGAATTTGGGACAGTGACATCGGACTGCGTCTCTACTTGGTTCTTTCATGTCGTAGAAAATATAAAGATATAATTCGATAATATGGGGTAGAATATTAGAGCAGGACTCTTATTTTGCAACACTTATTGCAAATTTAGTAAATACTTTCTGAGAGGCAGACACTATTTCACAGAATGTTAGCTACAACTACTGGTGTTTCTTGTTTTACACATGTATTTTTGCTTTTTGGGTGTAGCATACGATTCAGAGATGGGGTTAGCCACCTTGATTGGCTCTCAGGGAATAATGTTTTAATTACTTTAGCCAAGCCATCCTGAAACCTGTATCCTCCTTATGACAGTTCACTTCAGAAGCTACACTGCTTCATTTCAGTAACTTTATTACCATTTGGCTCAGAGATTGCTATTTCGCCTTGGCCACAGATTTCATCAGTTGCCCGGTTCACCTTTGTCCACGCTATACTTGTGAAATGACCTGCTCCTTTAGTGCTTGTCAATAGTAAATTGCTGCATCCTCTGTGTCCAGGCGGAAGCACAGTAAAGAACACAACTCTTTATTAAATTACTGGATTTTACACTTAATTTTTTTGGATTAAACCTGAATGTGAAAAGTCTTAATTACCATTTAATACCAAGTAATTAAAGCACTGGCCAGGGTCAACTATATAAAGCACATCAGTTTGAACTGCCACCTGATTAATAGGCTTGGTGATATAAAAAGTTCAGCACAAAAGCGTGCTCTACCAGGGTCACTGCTTTAATAGCTGTAGAAAGTGCAGTTTTTGCTATAATTCTGTTCTAACAATTGGATCAAAATAATAATCTGTGAGGTGTTCATGGTTGGCTTCTCCAGCGTGACGTCAGGTGAATTATTTGAATTTGAATTTGACGTCAGTTAAATTGGTTTTGTGGGACTTATTGATGAGCAAACCAGTTTGGCTCAGACCTTTTCTTAATTTCCTTTACATTCTTCAAAGTGAACCATCAAGTATGAATTTTTTCCAGCCTTCTCTTCCAGATGAGAGTTAAGTTTAGGGAAGGATAGAAGGTGTAATGTGCATCAGTTGTGTGTCTATGTTTTCATCTGTTTACACAGTCATCAGTTTATTGTAACTCAGGTGCTGTGTGCACTTAGGTGTACTTGCCTGGGAGTGTGCGTTTGGGAGTGTGTGCACAGAGTTATGCTGAATAGTTGCCTTAATAGCTATGGTTTTATATCCTTATATATATATGTCTCTCTCCCCATATTGTGTTCTGTCGTGAATGTTTTTCCTGTGCCATGCTTAGCCCCAGAGGCTCTGGTCTGCAAGATCATTTGAAAATTGTGCTGTGTTCACATTTAATATAGTGGGATTTTGTTTTGTTTTTTAAACACTTAACAGTTTATTGATAGGGTCTGGGCAAACTGCTGCACCTTCGGAGGACTCAATTAGCTTTTGCCGGGCTCAGTGTGCGTGCAGCAGGCAGCTCATGCATTAGCAATTGCAGGATGGGAACCATAATGATTTTCACCTACTGACGGGTCTGTGAGCATTAATTTTGACAACACCCTACAAAGTAGGTAAGCATGGTTATCCCTACTTTATTACCGAGGCCTCAAGAGGAAGGATTAAAGCCTCGATCCCACTGATAAGTGTGCATGTGCTTAGCTCTAAACATGTAGGCAGACCTATGTATTTGAGTGGGAAGAGCCTCCTTCAGCCAAGTTAAGGACGTATGTTTTGAGCAAATTTCCTAAGTGAGCAGAATATTTCCATGTCAGAGCTAGGTTTAGGGTCTGGAATACTTGATTTTAGCTTTGTTCTTTGTACTTCAGTACCACTTTAAAATTAACTTACAAATACTGTTTTTTTAATTATTTGCTACAATAATTACTCAGTATATAATAGCAAAGGTGTCAGCTGTGAAGTTGTGTGAGTTATTTGCTGTGGATTCACTTTGGTTTTGATGTCACTGTGGGTCAGGTGTTTTTCTTTGGGTTTTTTTGTTATTGTTTTTTAATGCAAATTTTGCTTTCCCTTGTGCTCTGTATAGTTACAGCACACAAGGTCCTTAGCTGAGATCTGGGTCTCTCTGTACTGGATGCCCTGTTTCTCTGTAAGAGCATGTGTGATGCAGTTAAAGGCAACAGGGGTGAAGTTGGGGAGACAGTTCACTTTTCTTACAACCTTGTTTGAAAACTATGGCTGTGATATGAAAGGGGACAACGTGCTTATCCTTCAGCCTGGCTAGAGGAGAACCCCCCCATCCCTCCAGGCAAGCCAATATTTCCTTGAGGGCACCTCTTGGCAGAGCAGCTCTTGGGGTCTCTCGCTGCCTCCTGCTCCAGTACTCCCTTGGCCGCTGGCTGCTGGCGCTGGGGGCTATGTGGGGGTTTTGGGGGAGCTGGGATTTATTTTATCCCATCCTCCAGCCTGAGCTGCAGGAGTTGGTTTGTGTCCAGCTCTACAAATGGAGTGCTGCATGGGTAGCGCAGGACCATATTGCAAATGGGGCCGTGTGGGGCTGGCACAGTTGCTGCTGAGCCCCTGTTCCCTCCTCTCCGGATGCTAGTAAAGCTCTTCTTTAATTTGACAGTTGCGGAGTGCACATTTTAAATAATAAATGAGAAATCCAACTTCCATTCTGTTTTTTTGGCCTTTGCTCATGATCTACTTCTGTTAAGGATGAATATACCCTGCTAGATGGGAATGAACACGCTGATGTATGTTCACAGGCTCCGAGATAGTGTTCAAAGCAGTTACAGGTTGTTTTATCAACCATATGCCTTTCGGTTTTACTCTTAAAACAGGACCAGCACAGTAATAAATTGAAACTTCAATTGTCAGTGTATTTCAGGTCCTGATAAATAGACACAGCAAGCCTAGATAATTTTTAATATTCCTACTACGATGAAATAAGTTTAGCTGAATGATTCCAGAGAGATGAACAATTTCAGCATACTGAGCAAGGAAAGGGGAACCTTGGGATGCTAAGTGAGTGATTCACTGATTAAACTATAGAAATTATGCCTCAGGCTGTGCTGTAGTTGGAACTTCCTATAAAACTGTGTTCTTTTCATAATATAGCTGATAGACACAAGGCAATATCAAAATGTCAGTCATTCAAATTTAGGCATTCATAAACACATTTCCAAAAGTGTTGCCCTATTTTGCAGGTGGCAAAATAGAGCCTAAGAAACGTTGCTTGAGAAGCACTGCGATCTCGCAGACAGCGTGGTAGTCAGATGGGATTGCTGAAGCTCCAAGGTTATCTTGCAAAAGGATGAAATTTTGAATAGGTGTTGGGGCCAAAAAAGAAAGGATTTATTAGCGTATTTGAAATTGTCTGCAGATCAGTCAGTAGCAGATTGTTGACAATAACACCAGTTTTCCTTTTTAAACTGGATTTAGGCTTCTGAAGCATTTTCATATCCTCTGGTAAAATCTGTTGGAAATCTGTCCACAGATCTCCAGATCATCATGGCTGAAAAATCTGGACCACAAAAATCATTGTGATAGTAAAAAGAACCCGTTGTTTTCTGAGTCCCTTTTTCCAAGACTCAGTTTGACAAGTTCAAAACATCCCTCCTGTGAGTACATGACAGAAGTCTGAAAAATTAGAGCTCAAGTTCTCTGCTTTTAAATATTCTGGTTCTTTATTTTCAGAGATTTGAAAAACTAGCCACTAGCTTAAAATTGCTCACTAACAGATAGAGAACACTTTTGATAGGAGCTTATGTGTCAAAATGCTCTGTAAACCTCCCCCCCTCCATACAAACAGAAATAAATAAACGGAAACAGGGTGGGGTTTGGGTTTGGTTTTTTTATGTTCTGGTAAATTCTCCCATGGACAGACTAACTAAATGACATTTTACCCTGTTCTGAGGAGGTGAAGGTTAGTAACTGGAAGGGAAAAAAAAAAAGAGAAGCATGATAAAGGTTGATACCCAATCTAAAGAAATATTTGAATGCTCTTTAACAATTGCAGCCTGACAATTTTTTTTTTTTATGTCCAAAACTACTCCAGACGGAGGAAGGTGTTGAGTGCAGATATATTCCCATTGAGTGAAGTGAGTACATCTCAATTCTCATACCTGCTTGACACAGTTTAAAAAAAAAAAAAAAAAAAGAAGAAGAAAGAGTTGGATGAACAATACATAGAATTGTTTGGTTCTATTAAGAAATGTCACCATTTATCTAAGTAAAACTATTAAACTATAACCTGTATCTTTTATTTCACCTTGGTGTATGTCTAGGGTAAAGGTTCAAACCAATCCTTTTCATGTACATAATCATGGGCTGCAATTAATTACAATCTAGTTCTTTTAAAAAGAATCCATTAAGAAATCATGCCAGATGAACAACCACTAAAGTAGAAAATCTGATGCATTAAGAGTTCATGCTTGCCATGTAAAGTTTGTGTAGCATTTAACAACACTTTGAAGAACATTAAGAGTAACTTATGTGTAATGGCAGTACTCTCAGCAATGAAAATAAGAGGACAAAAAGTAACGTACAGAAACCAAGCCTGTGTCCTTCTCAGTAGGAGACAACATTGACTGTCACTGTGCATCAAGAAAGCCTTTACAGGATTCTATGACAAAATGAAGAATGCTAAAGTAATGGTTTACTAGCTAGAAAGTGACCACACAATACTGCAAACCAGTTGTTAATTGTTTGTCTTCCATTAAAAGAATACAAAATTGTCTGAAAAGAAGCCATTTGCTGTCCTGGAGGGAGAGAAACTGGGTCTAAATAAGTTATCTGAGTTCTTGCGTAGCATTACAGGTCCCACAAAGCAGCACTGGTAGACTGCTCACTAAAGCATCAGGAAGTTGGGGCACATCACCCATTTCAGGTACCTAAACAGTGGGTGCACCAACCAGGAATCTGATATCTGGAGGACCTAAGTGAGGTATGAACATATATCTGAAACAAAAAATACGTTTGCAAGCATGATGACCTTAAGAAGAAACACACAAGGTTAGATGGAAGACCTGCCTGACTACCTGTCTCTTGGCAGAGGTCAGCAGTGGTCGGTAGAGAAGAGTGTGAGATCCCGTGGGTGGGGAGCTACGCGGGCGCTGCAGGCATTGCAGGAGGGTCATGAGCCCGCACTGCTATGGGCACTGCCAGACCGGACTGCAATGCTTAGGGTGTTTAGTCTCCTAAGAGATGTAACTCTTTTTCCACTGTGTAAAGCTATTGAATGAGAAATAAGAAAGTTTTAACTGCTTGCCATAATGTCTAGCCATTGAAGCAGATTTAGGGAGGGCTTTTTTATATAGCAGACAATTGTTAGTTATTAGCTGGAAATATGCTAATGAATCTAATAGGAATAAAATAAGAAAGGATTCCATAGAAATTGCTCAAACTATCTCACTTAATAGGCAGTGATAATGCTTCTGTAGTTTTTTTAATCACTCTATCAACTTCTAGAGAAGTAATATTTTTCCCCTGTCAAATTTCATAGATTGAAAATGTCTTAAAATTGTAATTTCCAGTAAATCTATGTAGAGTTTTTCATAGGAATACATATGCTGCTGAGGGTACTGAATTAGAAAGTTTTTAAAAGGAGATCATTATAAAAGTAAACCCTTCCAAGACACAATCTTCATGGGATCACTCAGTGGGAAGTCTTACTTGTGGT
This sequence comes from Eurypyga helias, assembly GCF_000690775.1. Taxonomy (NCBI): domain Eukaryota; kingdom Metazoa; phylum Chordata; class Aves; order Eurypygiformes; family Eurypygidae; genus Eurypyga; species Eurypyga helias. Next base: position 11,700 of record NW_010233895.1, read on the forward strand.
ACCTCCAAAAAGTTCTGCCAGAAAGAAATATGGTATTTAAGACAGAGATAAGAGAATGGTAGACTTTATGTATTGTTTTCAGGATAGCGTTTCAATAGCCATCTTTGTGTTGCTTTTATATACACTAAAAGCCTCATTCAGGAAAACCATATTTAGGTACGGTTTTAATTAAGTACATAAGTTTCACCTTTTTTTTTTTTAATTGAGATGCTCCCCTAGTTGAAGTCTAGCCATGTTAATAACTCCTTTTTAGCTTCTCTGGTGTACATTTTTACTTATTAGACCAGGTCATGTAGTCAGGAAAGAGCAGACAAGTTTTCAGCACTGTGAACCTTCCTTTAGGTAAATATATCGAGCTATTTGAAATCTTTCTTCTCAAAATGAAAATATTTGTGTCACATGTGAAGTCCAGTGCTTTGAAAGTTATCAGAATCTGAAATAACAAACTTGCATATAAAACTACTAACAAAAAACAAAACATTTTCAGTAGCACTTAAATGTGTTATGGAAATGAAGAAGAATATTCCCTAGCATCATGTTGCTGTGCTTTACATTTCCAGGTACACTGCGATCATTAAATCCTGAGAATTGGCTCCAAATACATAAAAATTAAGAACTTCTTTGCACACCTTCCATGTTCAACTCTTCTTACAAGTTGGTAATTAGAGTATTTAGTCTTACTCTCCCTCTCTTTATTAGAAAATGCTATTTTTTTAACAATTACAAAAATACTAAAACAGATCAAGCGGTTATTTTGACAAACAGCTTGAAACATTCTTGCTTAAATTCCACAAATAAAAAAGCCAACTAAATAATTACCTTGAGCAGATTTTCACAGGGACCTCAGGCAACCTTTATAAAGGATAATTACACTGGTGTTTTAACATGGGGCAAAGGAAATGACAAAATTAGGGCATGAGAGACACTAGTCCTGTTTTGAGAAGGTAGTAGAATAATTGGTAAGGGATTTTTATTGCTGTTTTATTATACAGAGGGTTTTTTTTTACTTTCACATGGTTGGATATTTTTTCTCAGGCTCTTAAGCCGTGTGCTTAGTGGCACAAATCTGGGCAGAGTGGGTAGGAGAGTGCATTCAGTGAGATGTTCCAGTGTATTAATAGCACATTTTTGAAGTTGTGGATGACTGTGTGTGTTTTAACTCTACAGCTTCTGTCACCTCCCCTCACTGGCTCTTTCCCGGTGCCTTGTGCCTTGTAGATGAAGAACATCCATTTAAATGCTGTCAGCACTTTACCAGTTGCTACATTAAAGTATGGACCGTGAACCGTTGGCTGGCATAGGTCCGTTGCTAGCTGACGCCTTCTGGGGCACTGGAGTGAAATAGTGAGTTACAGGGCTCTTCTGATGTACCCAGATCAGTAATCAGCCCATGAATCACATGGGCTAAATTGCCTACACAAAGTATGTTGCCCCATACTGTCTTCATAATGTGTAGTTGAAGTACATATGGCATTTTGACCCTTCTTCTTCTTTTGTATGTCTGTAAATACAGGGTAAAACTAATTTTTTAAGTTTTGTACTGCCTTAATTTGACTGTTTCTATTAAGTAAAATTCCAGAATTAAACCAGAAATGCTGCAAACATCTTACAGTCCTGAACTTCTCTCCCAGCATTGCTGCAACATTTTGTGTTCCATCCTGCACCGTTTCATGATACCTAAAGATTGGGTTGCAGCAGCAAGGGCAAACATCACTATAGTTGGTATGGAACTTGCATTTTAAAACAAAATAAGAAACAGTCAGTATATTTTGCTACATTTATTTGGCAGTTTTAATTTTTTCAAAAGAAAGACTTGGGTTTGGTGTTTTTTTGGGGGGGTTTTATATGGTTTGTTTTTTTTTTTAATTTGATTGCTCTCAATGAGTTTTGTTTTCTTGGTTTTCTTTTACTTTTTGCAAACAGAGATGAAGAAGGAACTTATCTCTTCTAGATTCTATCTCTTTCTTCATAATAATGTAAACCTATGTGCTAAAGGAGAGCTTCACTGTTAGGAAATAACTGTGTAAACAATAAATATGCAATTAAGGGAGTAACTCTGAGGGGCATTTAGCTATTGCCTTATTGTCTTTGCCAAAGCATATTTAAAAAGTAAAATTTTAAAAAAGAAATTTTCCATTTAATCTTGCTTGCATTTTTTGGGGCCCACTGTGATAAATTTAAAATATTTACAAATTATTTTGAAAGGAGTTGTTCTGTGCAAAATACGGGCATGAATTCATAGTTTTGTTTTGGTTTTTTTCAGGATTTGTTTGACAGAATTTCACCTAACACTCAATCCAAACCAGCAAGCTTCACTTAGTTTCAGCCCCAAATTACATCGTTCGACCCCAGTAGAAGTTTCCTCCATTTCAACAAATCGAGCCCAAGTTTGTGTGACAGTGGATAGATGAGGTGAGCTGATGAGGGTCTGGGAGGCATTGCAATCAGAGTGGCAGGTGAGACAGCTCTCAGTGAATGGATTTGAAGGACTAAATGTGAGGGTTTAGAAATGGAGGAATTGCCATAGTGGATTACAGCCAAAGTCCATCATGAAAATACTTCAAGTTTGTCAGTAGCTATCAGAAAACACATTAGACAAAGGTGTATGAAAATCATAGTAACCATCAAAAACTAGCAAAGTGAGAAGAATTGTATCAATTAAGACTAGTTCTGTTTTACAAAATCCGTGCTTCCTGAAGCTTTCTTTTGGTGATCTTAACGTAAGGCATTTCATCTCAGTATAATTGAATTGCACACACATCATCAGACTGGCATGAGTTTTCTCTTCTGTTTTTTCTTCCCAGCTGTGGATTAATGTAGTTAGACAATGCCTTCTCTGTGAACTATGAATTATCAGCCAGTAGATACTGAGACTAAAATGAAGAGCAAGGACTATTTTTATTGTAATCAAACAGCTTAATTGAGTTTGGGACATTTATTTTGGATTAGAGACAGTGGCAGGATAAAACTATAGGGATAGCTGAACCTGCCTGTACTAAAATTTGCTCTAAATATGGATGCTTTTACAAGGACTGGATAGCTGCAGAGGGCTCACTTATATGTTACAAATATACACAATTCATTTCAATTGGTCTTTTAAGTTTTTAAAATCGTATTTTTCTTCTTGCTGCACTGTTTTTGGCAGTGTAAAGATCATAGTTTTATTTGTTTATATTTTGGTAATCTGTTAAATGAGACTGGGTCACCTTGCACCATGCAACATTTCACTTCACTGCTAAAACTTAATGCCATCTTTTTATCTTTCACTGAGTAGATGTCAGAGGACATAACATTAATATAAGACAGGCAACTCTAATATTTCATGAATGGCCTTTAAAAAATCCTCAAAAAACAAACCTAGGAATTAAAAATTGACACTAGGCTAGTGAATTTAGTCACCTTTCTCGAACGTTGAATGGTTTTCCATTTATGTATCTCATCTATTACAAAACCTATTCTTTCTCAGGCAAGGCTATTAAAAAAGCACAGGTGTCTTCCTCAGATTGAATATATTGTTGTTCTCTTGGGGTGGGGAACTGGAAAGATTTCCATGAAAAAGTAGTCAAGAACTGAAGATAATACCTCAATATAAGGTTGGTGGCTTTTCAGTGGGTTGGAGTTCACAATTAAAAACTGGGAGGCCTGGGATTTTGTGCTTCTTTATAATTTTTTACCTTACTTTTTGTGCCTTAAAAATTAGTCTATACTTTCTAGCTCTATAGGGATGTCAGGTAGGTTAAATCAAGATATTATAAAGTGTTCTAAAGAAGTGTATAATATTAGTAAATTATAGGGCATTTGCCTGCATGTTCTTATAGACCGCATTTATCAAATGTATTATTCCAAAATCTTGTGGCAGTATATACAGCTGTGGATAGCTGTGTGTACATTTATAATTTTTATGCTATATATCTACAAAAATTATTTAGAAGTATCAAAATGTTGGGTTAGATACAGCATTTTGTTGCAATGTCCCTGCATGCTAATTTTTATATGTGGTAGAAGATACATAATGCTTACTGTTACAACATGCAAGGATGATGCATTTTTTGCATTCACTGATACCCAGTAGGAAAACCCAAGTTAAACTTCTGAACATTAGAACATTTCAGTTAGACATTTCAATGTCTAATCCTTCACTGAACTAATTGTGCCGTTAGATTAAAGCGTAAGAGAGAGGGGGATGACTATGGCGATGTTCACGACATATATCTATGCGCTGAAATAATCATGACATTGTCTGGATGATGTAGTGAGAAAATGTATTCATGCTTCAACTCTAAATGCTCATGTCCAAAACTGGATTAAGCTACTAGTGAAACATAATGTTGAATTATATGCAGTAGTTTCAAACAACAAGAGTGAAAGAGACCTCTAAGATCATCAGTCCAGTCACTGGTTATTGCAGATACATTTCATATCTCTTCCCTAAATTTTGTTGGGTTCCATGAATTTATGGAGCTCCATGCTTAGCATTGAATATCTCCACAAAATCTATATTTTATTTGGCAAAAACGAGTGTTAATAAGTTCACCCTATATTAGCATAATAGAATTCTAGAAATTACTTGCTAGACGTACCGGCTAGATAAACAGTTTGGTAGAGTTAATGCATTTCTAGTTTCTAAAATAAGTGTGCAAAGAACTGTCAGCAGTCTCTTCCCTCCCTGCAGTTCTGCTGTCTTTTAAGTACAGAACAAATGCAGATCTGCCCTCCGTGTTGCACACACCCCCCACTCCCCCCCGAATTAAGTGGTTTTAACAGACTCCTCAGTTTCTTTATAAAACCTTGGTTAAAATAGGTGGCTTTCCAGACAGATTTTGTGAACTAATAGTGACCTTTACCAAAATCAAATGACACTGTTAAATTTCCTCAGCCCTTTAGATTCAATAAATGTGTTTTGTTTGTTTTGGTTATTAATGTGGGTTCTTTTTAATTCACATATGCAAATGTAAAATCTGTCACTGTATGACAATATGTAGATTTGTGGCAGTCCCAAGAGGACCTTGGGTCCATAAACCAGTGGCTTTATTATGTAATGCTGCATAAATGCTGTATTTTCATCTGTGACAGATATAATCTTGAACCTGTATTTTTCATGTTACTTAACTGTTTCAGAACATCATGTGTGAGAGAACGTATCAAAATGGAAATTGCTTCTACAGAGGCAGCAATAAATATTGGTTGGGTATATTGCATTGTTGGGCTCCATGTGTTTTAGGATGTTCTCAATTCTCTTGCCCTAATCAACACTGTAAATACACGCTGCATTTCCTGGTCATCCATTTGTTGGATTAACAATTTGGACCTTGCTGTTTCTACCATACATTTTGATTCTTTAGTGTATATAGTCATGGTTATTTAAGAGAATCCCCATACAAAATTAGTCTTAAAACTGCCTGTCTTTTCCAGCTATTCAAAGACAGGAAAATTATGCAAATTCTGTGTTTTATATGTTGGGTTAACTGGTAGTTATTTGAAGATTAAAAAGTTAAAAAGCTGAGAAATAAATCTTTACATTCATGCAAAAGTCTGTATCCCTAAAAAATATCCATAAAAATTTGCCATCTCATTTAAATATTGGGGGAGGTTCTGTTGTGTTGTGTTTTGTTTTAAAAAAAGTTACTTACCACATAATCTGCAGCAGAGATTAAAATCGTTTGTAGTGCATTATTGAAATACATCGATATTTGCAGTGATATATAATGTTAAAAAAAAAAAAGCAAAGGGCAAATATGTCTGATTCTGAAAATTTTGTGCAGGAGCTTTTAGACAAAGTTGTTGGCATATAGCTGCTATTGAATATTCCCTTAAAGGATTTTGCTTAAGTAATTTCTCCTTTAAAGTCTTTATAAACATGTAGTTCATGTCCCATTTTTTATCTACTCACTGCTTTATGCATTGAGTTAGAATAGAATCAATCATAGTTCCCCACCTTGTCTTTCAAGTGAGCATAGTACTGTGATGGCCACGTACCTTATTTAGTTTTAGGGCCCTTTATTGTGTCAGTGATACCACTGTGTTTCCTGTGGAGCCTGAGTACTCTTATGAATGACTTTCCAGCACCAGACATAGTATATACCAATTTTCTATTGTATACTTTCCCCTGTGGATCAATATGGATTTTAATTAACATCCTAACAAAATTATAGTTATGCTCAAAGGTCTCTCTCCCCTTGTATCTTGCCAGGAACTTGGTCTTGAGCAAGTTCCTATCATAGTAGACATTGTCAAGAACTGACATAATTGAAATCCCTTTTCATTTATCCTGAGGCAAAGACACTTTTCTTTTCTTTCTTTCCTCTTCTGTAGATATGCACAGAAGTTTGCTAACTGGGGGGATGGAGCTGGAAGCCTACTATAAACATCAAAGGTGACTTGATACAGAGATTCTTGGAGGAAGTTTCCACCATACTTGGAGTGTCGTGACACTGTTTCATTCAAAAGCTTTTCCACATTGCATTACATTAATAGCCTCCTTGCAGGTTTCTTGGCAGATGAGGAGAAAGGGAGGCCTTCAGTAGAAAGTTGGATGATGATTTTGAATGAATGAGGATGAAGATGAACTGTTAGCCTTAAAGCTTGTATGAGGTAGTCAGAACACGAAGAGCCGTGAAGTAGGTCAGTACTTTTGTCTTCTTTTTACATCAGTTGCTCTGCAGAACTGCATTTACAAATGTTTAGCTTATATTCACACATAGCACCGATATTTCTGTGTCTCCTCCTTGACTGTACGCTACGTTTGTTTATTTTCTGTTGTTTTATCCCTTCTGTCATCTAGCTTTCGAAATCTCTTGCGCTAATAAGCATCTGATAGATCTCACCAGGAGTCTTGGCTTCATCTGTAGACTTCCTTCTTTCTAACAATTCTGCCTACAGTGCATACTGTTCACAGGGTAGATCTCGCATATTGCTGTTCAGCTGCCAGGCTCTCGAGTAATAAACCCTGCATTTAATTTCTGAATTAGTGTAAATTGTGATTTTTAGGAGTGTTCTTTCCCTGACAGAAGACAGAGTCCAATGCCACATCCTTGACCATGGCTGAAGAGTGCACAGCAGTCTGGGAAATGAGTTAGTCACTGATCACTCAGTTTCTTAGGATGTTTGCAAAAAATATGCTTTATCTGACAGTTTCTTCTTAAAGCAGAAGAGCTTTCTAGTCCTCTGTCTGGTTCTTTTGCATGGGATTTAGAAACTTGGCCGTTAGGTCCACGATGCCATTTCTTTCCAAGGTTCTGTAACAGTAGTTCTAAAAAAGCAAGTTAGCATTCAACACTATTTCAGATTATATGCAACCAGCCCAATAGTGATTCTTCTTACTCGGTCCAGCTAGACTTTGAGATGTTTTGCACTGTAACTTAGACTTAAGGAGTTGTATCCAATATTAACCAGGCTAGAAAACCTGTGTTCTCTGATTGGATTGTGTTTTAATGTTCAGGTATCTAAATGTTGCATTATTGTTACTTGCCCAAGGTTCCTTGGCGAGTAGGCAAAAGGTTGATTTTGATACCTCTTACCTTCTTCCTTTCTGAAACTGAAATAGGGTGCTCTATTCCTCCCATGTTACAGTACCCAGCAATCCCAGCATGATCATTTACACCCTTTAAGGGTTGCAACTAATGTTTTCCACTGTGAACACACAGATAGCACTATATGCAGTGGCAATGAACACCAAATGATATTAATAACATATAAACATTATCTATTAATTTTTTTCTATGTATTTTCTTTGGTAGCACTTTAAAAATTACCCCCACTTGCCTGTATTGATTAACGAAAGTAGTGATATTGCTGTCTTATAACATGGATTGGAAACTAACTAGGCATCTTTTTCAGTATCTGTATTATTATTGTCCATTAAATCCATTAGACTTGAGGATAAAACTTTTAGATCCATTACTTCATTACTAAGAACAACTAATACTTTTGCTTAATACGTTGTCCTTTATCAGATATTACTGTCAGCTGTGCTGTGTCTAGTACAAACACTTCATATACACCATCACCAGCTTAGATATCATTTTATTAGGAGCTGCTGTCTCAGCAAAATGAGAATATTAATCTAAAACAAGTGTATTTTTTTCCCCAAGCAATGTAAACAAATCTATCCTACTTAGAGCTGCAGTGTCAATATTTTGTACTGCCTGTGTTGACTTATGCATTGTGTTTTTTGGCGTATGGGACAACTCTGAAGATTCCATTTCTGGCCTTTTGTTTTAGGCCAGTTCAGGGTATTTTTGGCCCATATCTTTAGATATTCTTTCAGCCCCTGAGAATTTTCATATATACTTAAATGTGTATTTTGAAATACCTTAGAAATTCCTGCGTATTTAAACATAGTCCCATGTTGCAAGGGCAATTATTCCTTGGTGATATAGAGAGTGGGTGTTCCAGAAAGTTCATTTCATTCTGGACAGAAGCTTTAGCAATTCATGTTGGCCAGTGTTCTAGGAAATATCTACAACTGCTAAAGATTTTTGAGCTCTGACTGAGGTCAAAGCTTGCAAATCTTCCACTAATTGCTGAAAAAACCCCTCTGTATCTACCTGGGAAAGAAGCAAAGTTTGCTGAGCATTTTTAGTCAAGGATAGTGAGTGATAGCTTATAACCCATTTCAGTCACTGCTAGATTCCTTTCAGTACCAAAATATCTTAAGGACTTATTCAATGAGTATTTTTTAGCTTTATTAATCCTCAGGATTATATGTTTAAATGATACTATTGTAGGATCATTCTGCCACTGATACTCTCTCTCGCACACCTGTAGAAAATATAAAGGATTTCTGATGCAAATCCTAACACAGAGATGAGACATTGATTGACTTATCAAAGACTTGATAAGAAAAATTTTTCTCAGGTGTAAATCGGCAACTGGTTTAGATGTAAAGTTCTTTATGTATGTTCTTCATTCCACAGCTCATTCCAAAGCATCATTATACCTTTTGTTTGTCTGGTAGAGCCGGTCAATGATAGCCTCACCATGAAATCAGCTTTTTTAGTTAACTTCTTGCCTACATTTTTTGCTTCCACTCTCTCGAACGTACATGTTTGTTTAGCTTTAGCCTTTGAAAATTCTGGTTCTTGTGCAGAACTTGCTGGCTATGCTCTCTTGCTTTTCACCCCATTCCAGTTCAAAATCGTATTACCCAAGGAAAAATCTTTCTATCTATTATGTCATCAAAGTTGCCTGATTGGAGAAAGTGCCAAAAAAAACCCCAAACCAAAAACAACAGCAAAAAACATTATTTTACAAAGGTGTTTATTGCTTCTGTGAGTAATTCTTCTTGGCTAGTGTCACTACAGTAATTTCTTTGTCCCTACCATACACTTTCCATGGGTTCTTGCTGATTGTCTGCAAAAAGATGCAATTGTTGCCTTTTTTCCCTATATGTTAACCTGTGTGTTTCCACATGATGATTATCAAAGCAGGTACAACTCAAAGAGGTGTTTTTGTTAAATTCCAGCTTGAAATCTGTGTACTGTTCTGGCCAATGCTTCTTGTAACATTTCTTGTAATATCTTGAATTCTTTCTAATGCTGAAAGACTATTGACTTCTGTAAGTATCCATCCCTTCCATCAGACAATTCTTGCCTTCAGTAATGTCCACTAAACTGCATGGTTGCCTCTTTCAGTCCAATATCAATTCTAAGCCCGCTTCTTTCTGGTTTCAGTTTGAACAGTTATGTCACTTGTTTTCCTTTATCACACAAGTGTAGAGAACAGCATTCTTCAAATTCTGGAATAACTTCATAGCCGCCTTCAACTAAATTTGTTGAAAGCTGATATGTGTGCCCTGTGCTTCAGAGGCTGTTGTTATCTAAAGCACATAGAATCATAGAATCAGAATGGTTTGGGTTGGAAGAGACCTTAAAGACCATCTAGTTCCAAGCCCCCTGCTATGGCCAAGGCCCCCCTCCACTAGACCATACTGCTCAAAGCCTCATCCAGCCTGGCCTTGACGACATCCAGGGAGGGGGCATCCACAACTTCTCTGGGTAACCTGTCCCAGTGCTTCATGACTACCTTTCTCTTTTGCTGGCATCTTTGTCCTGCAAATAGAGAATTTCACTCTCTTATCCACTATTTTGGGAAGAAAAATTTGGTTGAGCAACGTATTTGCTCCAGTTTGTGGGGGTGTTTTACTTATCTTCCTCTCACTCCTGTATAAAAAGGTATTTAATGAGAATTCATCACCTGACATGCACACGAGATATCCACTTTATTCTGTATTTTTCTCCAAAATGAGAGATCCTCAGTACTCCTGCAGATAACCTATTTGAAAGAACATATTCATATTCCTTCAAATATATTTGAAGGAACATATATGAAAGAAACAAGAAAGGACTACACAAAGGTGAATTCCATAGTATCACAGTTTGTCTGTAGTCTTATCACCTCTTGTAAGCCTATTATCATTGTTTCAGTAGTCCAGTGACAATCTTGGCATACGAGGGAAAGTTTTCATTAGTTTCTGTCT
>NW_010233895.1:22197-61772 GCF_000690775.1 Eurypyga helias
GCAAAAGTTATTTTGCTGGCTTAGCTTTACCTACAGGTCTTTGCTTTAATTTGATCACCCAGCTGTCACTGATTCTGTAGACCTTAAGCCAGAAATACCTGGCAAAATGTGGACATGAAGAATCCCTGGGTCTACATCCAAGCATATTGAATATTATTCTGTACAATCCTGCTGTTACTTAGTGTGGTCCATACCAGTGCTTGTGTGACTAGATACAAGATCTTTCTTCAGCTGACCTGGAAACAAAGAATTGAAGTGGACCCTGAAGACTGAGATTATGTTGCTGATAGTTTTTTAATCAAAATCCCTTAGTTTATTGAGAAATCATCTGCAAAACTTCAGATATGAATTAAATGTGCAGCTGTAAAACTAGAGAATCCTTCTTGTATACACATATGTAATTGTTTCAGTTACAAATCCTAAAGTGCATATGCTAGATTTAATACAAATTACTTCAGAGGTGGTTTTAGCAGATCTCTTTCTCAAAATATCTCCCCTCTGCTCTAATTACAGTTCTTCTGATACCCATTTTTCTTGCCAATCTGAAGTGAATCGGGAGGCTTTGCATGGTGCACAAATGGCCAGAGTTCTCTTGGCCCAGTGAGGAAAGTAGCTTGGAATGGGACATCCATCACCAATAAATAGCAGGAAAAAGGGCTATATATCAAGATTGCCCATGTGAGTCACTCCTCTGAGTCTACTTCACTGCAAACAGTGTGAAAGATGTTGGGTTTTTTTAAAGACTTGTGTTTATGAACTGAAAATATATATTTTTTTTATTTTATTTTAAATATCTTAGTGAAGAGGAAAATAAGTATGGGTGTTTCCAAAGTAAAATACTTTAGAAATTATGTCACACTGGAGAGACATGCTACTTATGGAGGGACAGCTACTTAATCTCACAATGGCAATGTATAAGTAGTTGTAGCAGTTGATTCCTGTAACCCCTGAAAATTAAGAGTGAGGAAACTGTTGAGAGTAAGTCTAGGCAGCTCTCTAGTATAGACGTAAGATAGTCAAGAATTTTAGAATAATTTTTTAGGAAGAACACTTTTATTCCTCAGGTTAATAGAACTGCAGAGATAAAACCTAAAATATCACACAAATCTCTGACGACCTTGGTAATTAGCATTTATACATCCAAGTACAAAAGCAGACAGTTCTAAAATGAGCCCAAAGAAGGCAGATTCCTCACAGAATTAGTTTTAGTTCTTGAATTTTCACTATTCTGTACCAATTGCTTCAGATGATGACATAAATTGGAAACATTTTTGTTATTCTGTAGCCAGGTGTTTTCTCCATTTTAGAAGAAATAGAAATGGTAACTGAATATTTACCATGACAGTTATCAAAATGAAATTATTACTATAGTTTTCTCTAGGACAATGGGAATTAAAGTAAAGGGACAAACATTCCTGTTCATGAAATAAATTAAGATTTTGAGATAGGTATCATTTATGAAAGTATATATTCATATGTCTGTGTAGTTGTACAACCAAAACACCTTAAAGATGGTAGTGAAATAACAACATCTCTGGAATGTTATTTCCATTCACCAAAATACTACCAACAGAAGAGACTGAGGTAAACTTAAACATAACTTCCCTCACTGCTCAAACCTTATGTATAGCATGCCTTCTCTTGGTGTCAGTTTTAGGTGGCTTTTTGTGGTGCCCTTTTCTAAGAATTCTGGACCTGATCTCGCTCTTCAATACAAGTATTTAAAAAAACACACTTAGCCCATATCTATCAAAAAGATCTCATATGGACTGTAGAGAAGATGTATTCAGTATTAAAGGCTAGAACTATAGAGATTTTAAACAATTTTGTCCATACTAGAATTACAACACATTAGTTGAAAGGTTTACAGAGCTTGATTTTTTAAAAATGCAGCCTTTTTTTTCTTGCAAAAGTCCAGTTGACTTTTGTGGATGAAATTAGAGCCATTTAGGAAGGTCCTGCTTCAACCATTAGTTAGTTCTCTCAACTGGAAGTTGAAGAAAAGTACCACAGATGAAGTGAGGGAAATTTTAACCTGAGGTGTTTTGCTTTGTACTGAAGCAGACAGAATTGCTCCTGTCTTGGGTGGGAAAGGCTGTCACCAATGGTGGGGCAGATACTAGGAGTGGAGTGTGGTACATTTGTGAAACAGTTGGCTCTACAGCTTTGCTCACGTCCTTAGTTTTAGATGAGTTTTTGTAAGGTTCTTTGTATTTTTTCCAAAGTGAGAATGCCATAGGAGTTCTTAATTTATAAAGGCTAGGTATCATAGCATTAGCCAATGCAAAGTTATCATAAATCACACATTGGGATTTATGCTATTAGAGGTTCACTGTTAACACAAGTTGTGTGTAAACATTTATATGTCTTCACCAGGGTTCTACTCAGCTTAGTTATTACATCTTATCTAACACAAAAGAATAAATTTTGTTTCATAGTGGTGACTTTCTGCTGTGTTTTTTGTTCATTATTTAACCAGGACAGAGAAAATGAACAGAAATGGCATACGTGCATGTATGCATGTGTCTGTGTCTAAGTATCTGTATATACAGATATATATGCTTATATATTTTCCTACATTTTTTACGTACATGCATGTATATGTACACAACTGTGTATGTGTATGCCAAAGCATACACATGGTATAACTGAAAATCCATACAGTAAGGTATGCATGAAACCTGTAAATTACAGTGTATTACTGATTTTAAAAAGGCTTTTATGGTGTTAAAACCAAAATCTACTAACCACATTCAGTACCACTAGTCCTCCCCGTTCCCCATGACTTTTTAATGCTTCATGTGATTTTTTTGACTTAAAAGTGAAAAATGGTATTAGTTGCTAAAGCTATTCAGTAAGAGGGTATTTCAAAAAGAAACGTAAATTGTAAAATTCAGCTGGGACACTTAATGAACTGTTGGTATTGTTTTGTCAAAAACTGATTTAAAATGAGCTAGAAAATTGCAGAACCACCAAAGTATGGGATGTGGGAAAGTTAATATATTAAAGAAACACTATCATGAGAAGAAGTGGTGCCATTTTAAAAATGATATTTTAAGAAATTCACTTATATAGAGAATAGGGCAAAATCATAATCCTTTATGAGCCCAATAAAGACTGCCTAGCTACTGCCGCTTGATACAATACCTTTCTTATTGAACTTGGAAAAAAATCTACTACAGAGGGCTTTTTTGTGCAATATACGTTTAGTTGGCTTTTTAAAGTAAAATGGAAGAATGATCACACTGTGATAAACGTGATTTGGACTGGTCGGGCTTGTGCACAATAGCCTGGACCAGCATGTACATGCAGTAGTGTGCATACGAGCAGAGATGGTGGCCCTGCAGCCAGGGTGCTTTGGGTTGACATGCTGCTATTGCACTGGCTATACTGGTAATCTATGTGGCTTGGTAGTGGACTTAAAGTAGTGCCTGTTTTAAAGACAGAAATAAGCTTTTCTCTTTTCAGCAAGACTTGGGGGTGTTATTTTTCTTTAGAGACGGTCTGTGCAAGTAGCTGAACAGGAAGTAAATCCTTCTTATTTTATTTGATGTAGCTTCTTGTGACTGGCCCACTGTATGGGATGTTCATGTGGCGTTTTGGAAGATCAAAAACCGAGATGTCATTTTACTTTGGCTCACTTGTTAATATTTGTTTAAATAGTTAACTCAGGCATGTAGAGTACAGACAAAAGATAAGAACGATTCGTATTTGTACTTTGCTTTGTATTTGTGTAGCTGGTGGTTCCTCTGAACACTACCTGGTGATAGTAAGACAAGGTAAAATATTTGCATTTCCTAGTCCTCTTACTGCATGACTCCTTTCTACTTCAGTCTATTCTTACATGTCTCTATTCATGGTGTGCAAGTCTGTTTAATTCCTGGTAACCTACCGAGCTGTAAAAAACTCATTATGGTGTGTTGGAAATATGGATTTTTGTGCAAAGTTCAAATGCAAAAATGTTTTATAAGGACACCTGCCCTTAAAGGGAAATCCAACTTGAAATGTCCACCTGAAATTGTCATACAAAATGATTTCAAGTACCACCTAGGATTATTGCATCTGAAGCATAATGACGAGGCTTTTCAAGTTGATTGGCTTTGCTTATTTGACAATATTTTAGACAAAATCTAAGTCCTATCAGTGTTGGTAACAAAATTCCCATTGACTTCAGTGGACTCTGAGTTTAACTCCTGTTAAACAACTGCTCTGAGTGGTCTGTGGCTGCTCACCTGTGCTCCTTTTCCCATATACTGCCATGGTAGCGTTCCACTTCTCATGAGGGAGTTTGCATGCAGATCCCATGGAGCACAGAAGGACGTTTGCTGGGAACATCTGCTCTGAGTCTGAGCTGGCCTCAGAGGAGTGCATGCAGAGCTAGGAGTAGTGGGAAGACCCGAAGATGTTTGATAGTAATCCCTATACACAAGAACATCTCTCTTAAAGTATGTTAAACTGAAATTACTACATTTCAAAATATATTGCTTACATTTTTAATTGAATTTTACCTATCCCATCATCTTCAGTAAGCATTAAATAACTTGAAAAGTCTTGCAGACTGTGCTTGTTTATAATATAGTGGCTGTAGTTAGAAATTAGTAACAGTACTGTTCCTAAAGCACAGCCTGCCTCCACATCAAGAAAGCCCTTGTTTCCTTATACAGAACCTCTTTGCTGTTATAACACTCTTTAAAAACATACTCCTTACTAGCCATTTAAGAATCAGCAAAGGGTTCAGATATGTTTTCTTCCTCGGGAGCCTAAGTCTACCTTTCACCTGTCTTTGTACCCTACTCTCCACCTCTTAGAGAAGGGTGTCTGAAATTAGTTGTCCTCCCACCTGCTCTGCTCCTCTGTATCCAAGTGTCTCCCACAAGCAGGAGAAGGCTTCTCTGGGGAAGGTGAGTCCAGCTGTTTTGGCAGCCTCCTGCTTTAGCAGCTGAGACCCAGCTCTCTCCCTTAGCCCAGACAAAGAAATCTTAATGCTGCTGATCCAAATGTATTTGCTGTGGTAGGCTTGGGAAAATGAGCCAATGGGAATGTGATATGAATAACTTGGAAAACTGCAATTACGATTAACACTTCAAGTGTTTTTTTTTAATATTTGACCAAGATAACACTGCTAATTTCTTTTGATGTCAATGTGAAATTTAGACTCTGATTGTTCTAATAGACAGAAAAGGGAAAGCTGCCCTAAACACACACATTTATCTCCCCCTTGATTCTGTTGACATCATTGAAGTTGCACAGGATAGTAATTGTTAAAGTTACTTTTGGGCTTCAGCTTCTTTTGCAACTATCTGTCTCTGATCTAAAAGCTCAGAATTTAAGATTCTCCAAGTTAATGCTGTGAAGCAGACAAGATGAAATAAAATCCATTAGCTCATCTTGTGCAGCTCTGCAGTGTCCTGTGACTTTGGGGATAGTGCCTTAATTGATCTTTACAGATTAAAATCACAGATGAGCGAACCACTAGAAAACAACAGTAACGGCTAAAGGAAAACACAACTGTGAATTTGATATGGACCATAGAAGCATTTGGAGAAAGTAGTTCAGCTCTACCACTGAACATCTTCAGGCTCAGACACTTATGAAGATTATATACTGACACAGGAGTGGACTAGTCCAATCTAAAATCCATTAGCCCATCAGACCTATCCTTAAATCAGTAAAATCCACCTCCTTGGTCCATAGACTGGTATGATGCATGAATGTCAGTGATGTGGGGGAACCTCTCACTGCCATGAAGATATTTATTATTGCAATAGAGAACAAACTGAAGGCCCTCATGTAACATGAAACAGAGCCAACAGCCTTGATGTCCCTGCCCCCTAAATCTTTTTCAAGAAAAGGAAATTGCAGGCATGGAAGCAGCAGGCATTTTTTCCCTGCTTTGTCCCTCCCAAGAATATACTAACCTCTTTCCAAAGAATTTTATTATGTCTCCTTTCACTGAAAACTTTGCGGTCTTTAGGTTTGCAAAATTCCTCTCTATTTCAGATAGTACTTTCGTAAGAAGTGATATAAGTTTTACATGGCCTGTTTTATCCCTTTGCCAAGTATGAGGCTCTAACAATATTTGTATTTGTCACACTTTATTCTCTATATTTTTTCCTGAGCAGGCATTAAAAAACAGAGTGAACTTTTAGAAATAAAAAAAACCACTCCTGATGTTGAAAAGGTGTGAAAATACTTGCAGAATGTTTGTGGAAAGAAAAAAAAAAAAGAAAAAAATTATACACCCACACACATGCACTCTCTATTAGGACAAGTTTTCACAGTATCCCATGAACAGTCACCTGACTCAAAGTGTATTCTAGTGCAGACCGTTTAATTATGTGTGTAAGCAGCAGGATTGCAAGATCCAGGAAAATATTTAATAAGCTTTCAAAAAGTCACATAGAGTTTGAGCCAGGCGACTTCTTAATGTCAGTATTTTGTGTATAGCTAAATCTGTTGCAGTGGTGCTGGTTAGTGACATTGGTGACATTGGCTGGGGTTATGGGCATCTGCCTGCAGGCAAAAGGACAGAAGTAATGGTAAGAGAGTGGGTACCTTCTGTCAGTTAAAACCTGGCTGCATTTGTCAAAAGCTTATGAAGAAAAAGAATTTTTGGTATGGGTTTAGTCAATGTGAAGATCAAGACCTCTTAAAATTGGTGAATCTGGAGTTAGCCAGATGCCTGTTGACATTATTTCCTTCCTGCTATCAGAAATAACATGGTATCTGACACCTAAAGCAATGAAAAATTTGGTGACTGTTTACACCATATATGTTGCTTACCACATTGCCCAGTTTTGATGTGACCTGTGTTCAGTAAGGTTGAATTGCAGTGAGTCCTTGTTTGCATGTGCATACATTTTTACGTTATTAAATATCGAAGTTTCAACATCATTTTCCCCTTTAGATTTATAAATGGCCCATCTCATAGCTTATAGCTTGTGCATCTGCTAAGGAATGGTATCTATGGTGTACTATTTTAGCCCAAAGGGCATGTGACTTAGTATGGCTTAGTCCTTTTTCATTTTAGTTTGTGTTGTTCTGCTTAGGCTCTGGGTGAAGAGGGAACATGTGGACAATGACACTAGCTTAACTCCTTAAGCCAAGATAATTTGATTGTGTGGCTGAGTCTTATCAAGGCCAATCAGTGTGGTAGTTTTGGAGAGAAGATCTATCAAAGGACAGACATCCTTCAAGTAACTTTCCAGTATTCTCCAAGCTTTTTTTGTCTTATTGTTTGCAAATTTTACAATTTGCATGGCTTTGGTAGATCAGAGATCTGTCTTTTGTGGAAAACAAAGGAAGAGGGTAGAGGATATCTCTTCTTTCCTTGGGCTCCTTTTTCTGTGTTAGTTTCCAACCTTCTTTGCCTCACTTGGGTGTTTTTGGCATCCTATACAGAACCCACTACCGGCGCTATCGGTGCTATCGCACACCAGGCAGCAGAAAGGGCTTACCACTGTGGATTCACACCCTATAAGACTTCTAGTTGAAATCCGGCCTTGGAGAGCTGGCCTTCTCAGTTGGGATGGCAGGGAAGGTTGTTTCCTTTGCTGGAAGGCATCAAATTGGATAAATGGAAAATGGGGGCCTGGAAAGTGGGAAAGCTCTTGATGGTGATTAGTTGTCATCCTGCTTGTCAGAACAAATGAAGAAGAGGAGCACAATGTTTGCACTGTTTGAACAAGCCTCAGAGAGCAAATTAGATGGTAAATGTGATCATAATTTGTCTGCCTTTCTTGAAACTCCCATGGTACTACCAGTGTTTTTCTTTTTTCAGCTAAAAAAGCTTTAAGAAATACATACTTGTATGGAAACTGAAGTGTACTGAGGTTGTTTAGAGGCACGGTGTGCAAAGATTTCTGTGGTTTAAGTGATAGGGATTACTGTATGTACATACTGCAGGCTGGTGCAAGGTAGTGTGTAATGACATCAGAAAAAACACCATATTTCAATATTGCACATGATGTGGAAGAAAAGATACAGTTAGCTATCTATAGATGTATATATTTAGATAGGGTATATAAAATAAGTTTGTGCCTGAGCTTTATATTGCACTTTGTTGAGTATTGTTGATAAGCCAATTACGATATTTTTTGAAAGGTATCTGAAATGTAAATTCTTCTGTCCTATTCTCCTGTGATAATATGCAGTGGCAGGCTGTGCCCCTTGCTGAACTGCTGGCACAACTAAGATGACCAAAACTGTTACTAAATAAGAAAATCAGCACTTTTGTGTTTTGTGTATATAGACACATGAAGTAACCTGTAGCATTTAGATAATGAGTTTGGGGTGGAGATGGAGAAATGCTACTTACAGTTTATTTTACACATGAAAGTATTTCACACATAGCAGAAATTGTTAGTGTAAACAAGTATCAATTAAGAGAACAAGGATGAGCATTGTTGGAGAATAAGGTAAAAGCTGTGATGTGAAAGGCTCTCTTGGGCAGAGACAGATGACTGACAGTGAAAAGATTTAAAGTATTTCAATTGTCTTGCAATGAAATCTGAACCTGTGGAAACTGATAAAAATTGACTGAGCTTAATTAGACACCTATAGAAAGCAAAAAAGCCTGTTTAAAAACCAAGTGCTTGGACTGTCATATGTCTAATTTGTAGGTTCCTAGCTAGAAAGGATATTCAGACAGCACCCAAAGTCAGAAATGTCCTCAATATATTGTAAAAATAAATAAATATAATAGGTAGTACCGATTAATTGTGGATTCACTATATCACTGTGAGATAAAGGATAATGGCAGGAGAATGTGAAGAGGAGCAGATTTATTTTTATCTCTTTATAAAATAATTTGATTATGCCAGGCAGCTCAGACTGGTCTTGCTACTTGCTATCAAATTGCATCTGCCTATGCATCTCTCTTCTTTGTCTTTTATCCATCTTGGTAAGGACGCATTGGTAAAGTAACCTGCTGAAGGGCCAAGGCCAGGTGGCAACATTACCCAACATTAAAAAGAGAAATTATGTCCTAAAGCAGAGCATAGCCAGAGCCAGCACACAAAAATGGCAGGCTGTGGTGCACAGGGCTTTAGGAATTACAGTGACTCTTGGAGTTTCCTTTAGAAATGCGCCTTGTTCCACATCATCTCCAGCAAAGCTCAGTGATGGACATAGATATTCTTTATCGATCTGCTGTGCCTACTTCAGACAGAAACATGTACGGTTTGGTTTTTTTTTTTCCCTGTGTATTTTGGATGAGCTCAGAGCAGAGCAGTAGAATAATGAAAAGTATTCTGCTTCAGTCACTCACTGAACAGTGCCAGATATTGTACTGTGCAAATACAATCTGGTAAGTATATACTTTGGTCGCTGATGCAGTTTTTACTGATATTTTAATATACTGAAGCTCCAGTGAATCAAATTATATTTATAATACAGCTGGCAACATACTAGTGTATTCCATATCAGTAATACACAGTGACAAGCAATTACATTTCAGTTTTTTTTATTGACTATTTGAGTCTTTAAAATATTTATTTGACAAGTTTGTGTCTCATTTTTGTTATTTTAAAAGATATGAGTACTTAGCAGGCTCATACACTAATGATTTTTAAGCTATAACAGAAAGCATATAGGATGTGAACAGTGATGTGGAATAGATTAATTAAAATCAATGTTATTTCAATGAATACTAATTGAATTATTAATGCTTGGATCAGGGTTTTTCCCCGTTTTGTGATTATTCAGCTTGTTGGCTGATGTATGCATTTCTGTTGATGAAAGCCATTTCTCCATCTTCCTTTGTTGTTTTGTTGTTTGCTTATTTGTTTTTCCTTCTTTCCTGCCCCTCATTAAAGGAATATGATATCGATACCAAATAGGAGACAGGGACTTGCTCATAGCCAATTTCCTTTTTTTAGCACTGTCGATGTCATCTTTTCCAATCCTGAGTACAATAGCACACGGTCTGTTGCAGAAGTAGCCTAAAAGCTCTTGAAATGCGTTATGATCAAAAGCAGGGCCAGCTGGCAGTGCGAACGCAGTGGTGTGAGTCCGAAGCTGTAGTTGGGGTGGGCCGCTGGAAAGTGCGGAGGCCTGACACCCAACACTACCTCTGCAAGCCCACTGCTGCCGGGTTTCCCACCCCGCTGGCCCCGTGCGCTCGGTTGGAAGGTGGAGCAGAGCTGTGGAGAACCTGCTGCCTGGCTCTGGGCTGAGGAAAGTTGCTCTCTCCTCCTCTTTGCCCTGACTGCTATTAATATCCCTTCCCCCAGGCTACTGGATCATATGATTTCATCTGAAATAGATTAAAAGTTCCTCTGTTTGGATGCCAACAATAACGTGATAAATTTTGTTTGCCAGTTCTCTGGGTTTTTTGTTTTTGTAACTTGAAGGGATAAGCTCAGGGTCCAAGGGAAAGATTGTTATCCCATTGAATTTGGAGAGTTGGTTCCCTCACCCCCCACTATGTTAATAATTATATTATTAGAGAAAAGTCTATTTAAAAATATGTAATTCACTTAAGTATTTCCTGCAAACAGAACAGTGTGTGTGAGTGTGTGCATATTTGCACAGAGCAGAGGAGACAGTGTCTCTAGCTTTTTTTGTCTGTTTTCAGGAAGTCTGGTGAGGTAACTGCCTAACATAGCTGTTTCTGCAACTACAGCACAGGTAAAATAAAACATATTTTCCCCTGTAATTAACAACTGTTTTCCAGAAAGCACAAACAGTTTGAAAGGATTCCTGGAGTGAAGGATTGTCTATAGGGCCTTGGCAAATGAGCATTAATTTTTGGGACTGCTATGGAAGGCTACGGTCCATACTATTGAGAACTTTGCAGAAAACATCTGTGGCATGAGCTTCCAGTATGCTATGAAGTACGAGAGCTGTTACAATACCTGTAGTTCATAAACAGAGCGGGACAACAACTTGGGATATTATGGATCTTCACAGAAGTTAATGCTTTTGAGTAACATTTGTTTAAATGTTATTTGTTGGATTACAATACAGTATCACAGATTCTCAGACACAACTGAGCTCTAATTCTATTCTTTTCCAGCAGCTAGGATTTGGCCTTCAGTTGGAGGCATTGTATATCTCAATAGTGAAGTGTAATTTTCCTGTCTTCAGTAGTATCAGGTGCAGTAGGGCTTTTTGCCTTCCCTGTGAATCACCAGTACATGTTATTTCAATTATTTATTATGATGACTATTTATAGAAACTGCATTAACCACTAGTATGATTTGCATTTCTGTAATGCTTTCTGTAGTACTCTGAAACTTCACAGATTTGCTATAAAACATGGCTTAGATTGGAAAACATTTTGGGGCAGTAACCAAGAAAATGATAGTGTTATTGAAAGGCAGATCTATTGCCATAACAGATTCTGAGTGAAGAAATTCTGAGACAAAGTCATTTGTGCAGTGCCTGTGTCAGCACTTCCAGCCCTCCTCACAGTGGGCACAAAATATCTTTCACGTGTGTTTGTTCACATACGTTCTCTCAATTATCACCTCTACCTTATGCGACACTTAAAATACTCTGGACATCCTTAAGGCTCTGCTGACAAGGAAGAAAGGGTTCATGAAAGTGCTTTGTTCATGTCTTTCTCTTTTTCACATTCTTTTTTTTTTTCTTTTCCCTTATTTTCTGCCCCCTTCATATCTCTGTAGCTTGATCTGAATGAGATTTCTGATAGGTCATGTAACAAGATTTTAGTGATATCCAGCCATTCACCTAGGTAGTTTTTCAACACTGCTAGCAATTGAAGGAGGAAGGAATGTAACTTTTCCTCACATCAAAGAAAATATTCTTACTTTGTTTGGCAATAGCACTGGGAACAGCTTGGTGAACTTATAAAGTGTCTTACAACTTGCTGCTGCTGTAGTGGAATGGGATTAATCAGTCATCCAGGGGAAAGAATGAAATTACTCACATGGGGGACTCGGCATAATACAGTGTTCAAGTCCCAGATCTTTCCTGCTGTAAACCTCATTTCCCCACTGCCCTTCCACATAATTTCTCTGTAGATCTTAGCTAAATACTGTCGTTCTAGACATTCATCCAACCCTGTGGAACTCAAGAAACTTCTTATTTTAATGGGTTATCCATATTTGAATATGACCACTTTACAAATACTTAGGCAAAGAGTATGAGTTACTACAGAAGATTTACCCCACTGCTTCTCAGTTAGATAAGACAAGTTGTTTAGGCATATCAAGGCTTCAAAATTCCTTTGTTTGAGTCTCTGATTTACAACATTCCTCAGATTATGTTCGGATAAAAGTGAGAAGGAAGAGGTTGTTTCGATTTGACTTCTTGACTGACTGCTATAAAACTAACTTTCAGCTCAACCTCAAACCATTTTCACTCTTCCCTTGAATTCTCTCTTGCTGAAAGATAGGTTTTAATGGGTGGGAGTAACTTGTTTTATCCATCTAACTATGGATTCTTCTTCCAAGCTTCATCTTAAGAAGGATGGAATTGAGGAAGAGAGACTAAAGGATTCATCTTGGGGTAAGGGAACTTATTTTTTTTCTCCTTCAGAGTTATTTCTCTCAATTTAGAAGATACTATTCCCCATTTTAATACATATGAGATTCTCATGATTTGAAATTGATGTGTTTAATAGAATTTGAAAAGGGAGGAAGAAGAAGGCATCCTAGATCTTCTTCATTTGAAATTAACAATAGACAGGAACCATTTCAAGTGAAATGCCTGGCTTATATTTCAAGACATATCTTTATAATATTATTTTTGCTCTTTATGCCAAAGGAAGATTTTCTTTTCATTATCCTTTGCAGTTCGGATGATAACTATTTCAGACAGTACTTTCTGGCTTCTTCAGTGTCTTGTGTCGAGCCTCCACAAAAAGGCAAGCCTTTGAAACTTATTGGTTCATTGGTAAAGTAATTCATAATTCAAATTTATTGATTGTCCAGTAAAGACTCTTGGACTTGGAACTTATTCCATTAGGTACATTATTCCATCAGGTACATTATTCCTACTTATTCCTTTCATCATAGAGATACAAACATAGAATGATTGAATGGTATAAAGCAAAGTAATTCTTAGTGCATTCTTTTACTAGGCTCTTCAAGAGAAAAGCTTTGAGATCCATTAACATGCTATTTGCATTCCTTCTTTTTCCATCTTTATTGGTCTCCTGTAACTAAAGTAATTTCTGTTTAAGGTATTTTATTAAATGTTCTCTCTCTGATGATGATTCGTTTCTATCTCATTTTTGTTGGAAGTACTTGTTATTGGTTTTACAACTTCCCATCTGTATTGGGCTGAGAACACACTGGGTAGTCATGCAAGAGAAGATAGAACTGATTTCTTTAGCAGTATTTTTATCGTTTCCAAGCTTGGGGATTGGCTCCATCAGAATTTATTTTGTGTTTATCTGTAAGATTCATTATAACTTATAGGCTTGTAAAGTTAAGGAAAAAATTTTATTAGGGTTGCAAGGCTAAATAAACAAGAAAACACTTCAGGTTTTGGAACAACTGCTAATGGTGGAAAAATAATAGAGAGAGGAGACATAAATTCTTTCTAGACTTGTTCTGATAAATAATTTTTCTGAAGTAGTTTTTGGTCTCATGTCTCCTCAGCTATGGCAGAATGCCTGAGCTTTAAATTGCCCGTGGCAATGAAAGGTGACACCAGGTGAAACCAGAATTCAGCAGTGGGTCTAATGGGATATTTCATGGGGGTCTGGTGTCTGTATACAGAAACCAGAAAGGGTAGGAAACAGGTCTGTTATGAAAGGTTAAGAGAATGGCATGTGTCCATTTGAAAAGTATAGGTAAAGAAACTAAGTTTGTCTTTCAAAAAAGGTTATTAAAGAGCTACCTACTATTAGTATGGAGAGAGGGATACATTGTTGAGCATGATCTCATCATGCTCCAAAAAGCCTGTTTGGATTTTACCTTTTTTTTTTTTCTTTTTTAATTTTTCTCTTGCTGGCATGATATGGTTACTGTAGAGAGTTGAGGAAAGAAGTTAAAGGTGTTTAGTCGTATTACCGGAGTGAATGAATGAAAGTAAGTAATAATATGGTTTTATGGTTTAGTTGCTGATTATAACTGAACGGCGTCTTTCACAGCATTGAATCAATACCCTGGGTCAGAGACTGCAAAATGATTGACTCCCAGTGTGATTCCAGAGATGAGGTGGCCAGCAGAGGAGGCGAAAATGTGTAATGCAGAGGAAAAATAGGAAGTCAATGACTAAAAGAAAAGATGCTCAATAGATCCTTCCTTTAGTGTCCTGGTTCCCTTTTAGAAATATTCTACGCATATGCAGCTGCCAAGTGGAGATTAGCTGATTGAGCTAGGATAGGTTTCTGTTTAATTCAGTAGGAAATACTGTATTTTTAAAAGGTACTTGAACAATTTCTGTCATTTCCTACATCAGGAATCTGGACGGATGAAATTATGGCTCCTGATGATTCAGCTTCAGCAGCTTTTCTGAACACTTGAGTCACTGGGATCATTTTGTGTTTTCTTGGAATAATTTGATATGTTAAATTTTTGTTCCAGTTTCTCTATTTCAGTTTGTTTGATAATGATTTACTGCCTATTCCCTTTGTCTCATATTTTGTCTGTGAAATTCTTAATTGCAGATTGTCCTTGGCAATAACTGGCATTTGTCTTAGTTTTTGCTCACAAGTGTCAGTCCAAATGCTTGTAGGAGTTTACTGACACCATAAACATTTCTGCTCAGGCACCAAAATCCTTGTTGGTGCTTGGCACATACCGCTGTCCCTGCCATCGTGCTTTCTCCAGCACTGCAATTTTAGATAGCTTTAGTGAGTTTTCTCTTAGGGAACAGAAGATGATAAACACGTTTCTCCTCTTTGAAAGGAGGCAGGGAGGAATCTTCTCTGAAATACAGTGAAATCTCATTCCTTCCCCAGACCTAGTGGCTCTCAACATTCAGATACCCAGCAGAAGCCAAAAATTTTAAGGTGTATTAATATGGTACGCCGCTTTAATGTTGCGAAAGGCTGACAGTAGCTGTACGATCAGTTATGATCACATTTACTCTGTAGCTTTTTTCCAATTGTCAAAAACCTTTGCTGCTTCCCTGGCAAGGAGGCTGCTTCTGACAGACCTTATTACCAGCTTATATTTTATTCTTATATCAGGATTGGCTTCTGTGAAAGCTCTAGTATTGTATTATTGCTAACTGTTCCTCTCAGGTGCTTCAATCCCTACTTAATGTTGCCAAAGACACTATGGTTCTGTTGAAAGCATTGCAAAATTTTCAGCAAATGTAGCTTCTAGGGAGTCTGGGGAAGTATCCAGCTGCTTTCTTCCAGTTCCTATCAGGGCAAGTAGGAAGCCCTGCTGTTGCCAGCAAGCTTTCTTGTACAGATCTATATCCTTCTGGAGCACAGTATGGAAGAATGACACCAGGTTCACTTAGCAACTCATCACACTGCCCTTGAGGAACTATTACAACTCAACAGATTAATCAGATAGATTAATACTCCTGCTCTCTGGCGATTGCCAGAGATCTGTTTTGATGGCTCTCATTCTGGCACTTTTCCCACTGAAACCCTTTTCCATGTTAAAGTGGAACTAATTAATTCTAGGGCAATGCTGAACGGTTTCTTTCAGGTTAACTGTTCAGCCAGTTTATGTCTGGATGCTCTAAGCCTCACTGAGATATCTTAAACCAATTCTCCAGACAGTGTAAGAAGTTACCCTGCTACTGGATATACAAGCTTTTGAATAAGTGAGATCATAAGTAGTTATAGTCTTAAACATTTATAGTTTTGATTGTGTGTTTTGGTTTTTTCTGTCATGAAGGTGCCATGTTTGTCTTTTACTGCAGATCACTTGTATTTGTCCAGTAGTACTTTCAGATAGACAGCATTCTGCACAGGGATCATAATCTGCCATGTGTTAATAGCACTTGTCACTCTACTCCAGAAATGGCTGCGTTGTGGTGACCGCCTTTGAGACAGAGTATCTATCATATGATAGCTGCTGAGCAGCCTGACGGTTGACATACAGCAATGAAGACAATACTATGGGAATTACGTACAGTCTTTAGTCAGGTTCTCGAGCTTTTGTAGCAGAGGCAATAGTGTATATTACATTTGTAGCAAAGTAAAAACTAAATCTGCCTGCCCCTGTGATTATCAAAAAATCAAACCCTGTGATTGTCAGATAATCAAAATAATCACTTCATCCTCAACCATAAAACCTTACATTAACTTTTTTTTTTTTCCTTTCTCAGTGGATAAGATTTAAGAGTTGAATGATATATGTCAATGTTTCTTTTCTAAACAATTTTGATTTTTAAAACTGAATTCCTTGTCTAGACATATTAAAAAATGTAAAACAATGGTAGAAGATATCAGAATATTAGCCTCCTTTTGAGAGCCTATAATCTGCTTGGGGTTTTGTATATTTTCAATGTGTATTGAAAATACTTTCCAATATTATATTATTCTGACAGCCTAGTCTAAAATTCTAAAAATTAATTTTTTCTCTACAAAGTTTGGGAATCAGCTTTTTAAAACATGATCATGAAAAACATTATCCTTTAGTTAGTTCCAGAGGAAACTTTACATTCACGCTTACCAATGTGAATCTTCTCTAAGAAAAAACATTTTGAAAGAGCCAGTTTAGCAAGCTGCTGTCTTGATTGCTAAACACCAATTCAAGAAATTCCGATTTAACTTTAGGGTGAGCACATTCCTACTGGAAAACACACAAAGTTTTGCAGTGATTTATGTAATTATTTTGCTAACTCAGTGCTTTGATACTCAATATCTTGAAGAATGAGCACTCTAGAATTAGGCACTTTTTAGCCTTGAGCACCTCTTTGTTCTCCCAGGTTTTGTGTTTAATTGATTTGCTACTTTTTTTGCGTGGGCCTTTATTTTTATTGTGCTGCCATTATTAGTTTTATCTCTTTTTTTTTTTTTTTCCTTTTTGTTGGAGCATACCATGCTTGATTTGGAGTTATTGGCATATTTATTCTGTATTAGATACTAGGCTAGTGAAACCCAACCCCAAAGGGCCTGCCATTTCCAGTTGTGTCTAAAATAATCTCTATAATGCTATGAGGAGGGACTGTCCCCAAAAGCACTGAGCTGATCCTTGTGTTGGGGAAACAGTATTACAGTGGTTTGATGATTTGCCCAAAAGGATAAGATGGTCTTGAAGAAGATGTAGTGCATGATCCCTCAGTTAAGTCTGCAGAAATAAGGATATTCTTGAGAAAATTTAGACAAAGTAGTGAGAATTCAGCCACTTATAATCTCTAATTGACAGCAGTATTTCCAGGTTACGTATCAATTGTCTGAGACAAGCCAGGCTCTGTTTTTTCCTCAGTGTTGGAGGAAGTAATACATATGTATCTAATCCTCTCTGAATAAACAACTGAAACCTGTTTTCCACAACAGCTGGGTTTATTTGGCTAAGGTGGTGACACTATACTTGCCTTTGCTGACTATTATCCTTCTGGAATTATCCAAAATAATGGATAGTTCCATGTTTTACCCTATCGCAGGTGATATGGTTGCTGTACTGATGGTTGTCATATATTCCCTTGAGGTTGTTTCCCTGTGGCAGTGTGATCCATCCATCTTCTCTGTTCTCACAATTTGTAAGGATGGCTACAGTCCAAGAGAAGCTGAATAATCTCCTAAATCTCCTGGCAATACTGCTTGGAGAAGAGGTCCAGTGTCTGTACTTCTTACATCTGGTATCAGACTGTAAGGGAAACAATAGCACAACATAAGAGATAATGAGGAATTCAGCACACGGCTAATATGAGGTCCTATGTTGTATTTCTGGAATGATCAAAAATTTTTAAGTGTTTCACAGAGAGCAAGGTGGGTTGGAAGGGACCTCTGGAGATCATCTAGCCCAACCTTTTGCTCAGAGCAGGGCTAATTCAAAATTAGATCAGGTCAGTCAGGGCTTTGTCCTGTTGAGTTTTGATAATCTCTAGGAATGGAGATTCCCCATCATTCCTGGGAAGCCTGTCTCAGGGATCAGCAGTTTTGAGTGTAGTATCTGTCCTATGCCCTTCCCCTTCAGTGTGGCCACCGAAACACACACTATTTTTTTCAATCAATAGTTATGCAACATGGAACATTTCACCTTTTATTGTCGCCTCATGTAGCAGAATGGTAGGCAACAGCTAAGATATGGTTTGCAATGTACCATTTTCAAAAGTACTATTTTGGTGGGGTGTGGGGAAGCACGTGTATGTAACTATCATAGCATAAAGTAGTGAAAATCAAACACCCCTAGCTCTAAGAGGATCACTGTGGTTGTTACCTTCTGGAATTGTCACTAAAGGAAAGGTGAAGAAAAACTGGTGCATAAGCACTAGTTATTTTCTGAAGGGAAATGATAGTAGTGAAACATATTTAATATAGCAAAGAGACTGCCAAGGGAGGACATTGTTTATTTGAGGCTCTTCAAATGTATAGACACCAAGGAAGAAGAGAAATACTTCAGAGGGGTACATGGGAGTGTAACTAATGGATTGGGAGAATTAATGGGATAATAAAATAATTAAAAAAGGAGAAATTTCACCTGAGGCTGTCGAATTTGACATAACTGGTAGGAGATGGAATTTCCTAGGTTATACTTGAAGAAGAATTAATTCAAGAAGTGTCAATTGGCCAATAAATCATTTCAGATGGAATTGCAGAAGAGGTTTGTAGCCTCCAAAAGAAAATTGTGCTTGTTTTTGTATGTGAAGTGATTACTGTATAGTATGCTAAACTCTGTATGAATGTTGACAGCCAGGACTCCCAAAACAAAGACTGTTTCATCACTTTAAGCATAGGCATCTTGTGGATTACTGTGCAGTGAGAGTTTTGTTTTCTTGTATTTCAGTTGTTTTGTCTCTGATTTTAAACTAAGTTTTCCAAATGTTCTGTTTCTCTTCTTTAATTTGTATTTTATTTTCTCAACTTCATTTTTCACAAACTCAAATCTGCAATAATGCAAATACTTGGATAAGAGTTTTGAGTGACTCTCTCTTATTTCTGGGCATCTTTACTGCCCTCCCTTCTATTTAATATTTCTTCTTTTCTCTTTCCTTGTTAGACATATTATGTGGGATATGGGGTGGCTCTTGTCCTCTGACTTTTTTAGACATTTCCTCTCTTCATAAGGGTTGCAGTTGGTTTACTTTCTGCTTTTTCAAATGAGAAGCTACCACAGAACATATCTGCAAGGGCAATCACTGGATTTTTGTAGGGCGTATGATATTCTGCAGCACAGATAACACTATAAATACTATGTTACATGCATCAGTGAACTAAGATTTTTTGTCATTTTAGTTTCTTGTGTGCTTAGGTTTTCTGTAGTTTCTGTGATGGTCCCAGACTTATGACAAGGGAAGGACTGTGTTTTCCAGTAAAGTGGAGCAAATCACTTGTTTGGTTAGGAGGAAAGGTAATTTCCAGACTGTTTTTACTTGATATTTTTACTTATCTCGATTTGTAACAACTCAAAGAGCCTGCTGGAATTTGTGGAGACTGCTGCATTTACAGTCAGTGTCGGGGTTACCAGTAAGTAGCCAATAAGCCCACTATGAAATGGGACTGACATTATCAGTCATCTTTTCTCCTGTCTGGGCTTGCAAGCAAGGGAAGTACGTTCACTTGTCTGAGTTAGTGTAGGAGGTTGTATATGTACATAGATAAGAAA
The DNA here is from genome assembly GCF_000690775.1 of Eurypyga helias. Classification (NCBI taxonomy): domain Eukaryota; kingdom Metazoa; phylum Chordata; class Aves; order Eurypygiformes; family Eurypygidae; genus Eurypyga; species Eurypyga helias. The sequence goes on from NW_010233895.1 coordinate 41,850, forward strand.
TTACCCTTATTTATGAGAAGAAATCCTTCCTTTGTTTGGAACTGGCAGGCTGAGTGAAACGGTTACCGTTCTCCTTTAAGTAAATGTCAGATTGATGCCAGTCTTGCTTCAATCAAATCTTTAAATAGTTATTGCAAGACAAGGTGATTTCTGTTCCACTGGCTGATTGGTCCTCTTGGACATGGATTCAACAGTTCCTTTGAAATTCGTATTAAAAATTTTTTAGTTTAGCACAGTTTAGCATTTTAAAAATACTGATTTTTGTAGTTGCCCATTGTATTGGTAAGGTAGAGTGAATATTGGTTAAATGTGTTGTAGCAATAGTTTACTTTTAATTTCCTTGCTGTGCAGTACTCTTCTGTGGCATTCTCTTCTACTTGAAAAGCTTGACACTAAGTGGATATATATTTTTAAATATAGACAGGAAAGCTATTATTTTTTATTTAGCTTTTACTGTGTAATGGAATTTGTGACAAGGTTATTTGCTTCAATATAATTTTGTGTACTGATTAGTGTTCTTTGGAAAGGGCCTTGAGGCGTGTTGCACGAAAGATGCTATATAAGTAGGGAATGGAAGGGTAAACGACCTTCATTTAAATGCAGTCAAGTAATCATTATCAAAGTTTTAAGCAATTTGAACTGCCTAACAGGAGGTATGATGACAATAATTGCCAATGTCCTTAAAGGACAGCTGTACCCATTTGATCACTGCCACATGCTTAAAGTTCATAAAAGGAAAACCACTTTTCACAATCTCTAAGCCGTATCTGAAGATATTATTAAAAAAACAAAGACAAAAACAAAAACACCACAACAACAAAACCAACAAAAGCCCACAACCAAATATAAAAACGCCAGCAGAAAAACATATTACAAAATTAATATTTTGGAGTTCTCTGCATGTAGTCCAATAGAATTTTATCATACATCAGTGTAGGTACCAATACCAGAGGGCACTAGTGAATTATTATCAGTTAAATAAAGGAAGAAAAAAAAAAAAGTAGTGTATTAGTATTTAAATAGGAACAAAACAGGCAGTGCATATCTAGAGAGAAATGGTTTTGCCATGCAAGTGGAAGGAATGCTGTGCTCTGCAATGCTGTTCCGAGCTTAACTGTTAGGTAACTGGGGACAAGGAAGTGAGTTATGCTGAAGAACTGAGTATTACTTCTACTATTTACTCTTTTCAGATCATCTTGAAATACACACACATGTAGACACACACAAGCAGAAATGAACTTTGCCCACTCTCTGTGGTGCATATAGAGGAGCTGGCCCCAGTTTGAAGCAATAGTTCATTCTTTAGTGTGGCTCTGCGCCAAGTTAATATTTCCTGTCTTTCTCTTAATGTTCTCATCACTGGCCTAGTCCCACCAGTTTTCCACAGGCTAAGAAGAGCTCTGTAACCCTTCTGAGATGGGTATATAAAATACAAAAGAGCCTAGGGAATCTGGAAGTCCAGTCCCCTACTGTCACTATATATTATAATATAAAATGATAAAGCTGTGTCTTAACATGAGCTAATTATTTTTGTCCTTCAGGACTCTGGTTGGCTGTTCAATAATGTTACTGCCCTGGGAGTTACAAATCTTCTAATTTGTAGCATAAATTTATTTATGGCTGGTTTATACTTATTTGTTCTTGTGCCAATATTGTCTTTTTGACTTAACTAGTTTATCTCTAGTGTATATGCTTTGCTGATTATATTTTTACAGAGGAATCATATTGCTATTCACTCTTGGCAGGATAGAGCAAACCAACGTCTTTTATTCTCCGTGAGTGTACACTCTTCATTCCCAGAGTCATCTCTATAGCCCTTCCCTGTTCTTCTTCTAGTTGAAATTAATCTTTCCTAAAGAAAAACAGTATTACAGTTCTGGTGAGGTTTCACTGTGTAATGACATTAATACTTTCTGGAAAAAAATTGCCTGTTAATATTTTACAACTGCATAGCTTGTTTCCATGTTTACATTAAATTAGTTGGTTAAAGTCCATCTTCCAATCAGCTTATACATTTCAGGTTTTTTCCTTTCTGGTTTTTTTTTGTGATTAAGTTTAAACTTTTAGCAATTTTTTTCACTATTAACTCATACTTCATACAACCATTTTCTGTTCATTACCTGTGTTTACGTGGAACATATTTTACCTGTATGATAGTTCGATTTTTCTTTCTTCTAGATGTGCCTTCTAATTTTGTGTAATCTGCAAGTTTCCACTCTGTGTTCCTACTTCTTATGTCATACTCAGTAATGAATTTAAGGGAATTTTGTAAACTGATCTCTGAGGAGCTTTCATAGAAAGCTTTGTTGCAAAGTTTTCTCCAGTTCAGTAGATGCCCTTTCAATAGTGTCTGTCTTTATACCCCTTAACTATTTTACAGTTCTTTTTTACTAATTCCTGTCTTTCCAGCTGTTGATGCATAAGTTAACCTATCATATATATGCAGATGTGCAGTTAGTTGATTCAGTCATTTCCTTTGCTTAAAATCAGCAATATTGTCAAAGATATTAGCTTGGCATTAAATATCTTTTGTAAACCTATTGTGAACTGCATCCCATATTTCTGCAATACATGTATGTATCTAAACTTTGAACTAATAGAACTACTATTGTCTGGATCAATTAATCTCTTCTGCCTCCTTAAATATTGGTGCTTCCCCACCATTCCCTCCAAATCCATATATAATCTGGGAGTTTTAATGCATAGTTTCTCGGACTATCCTAGCACACTTAATTTTTTTTCCTATGTCTATTATTTGGATGTTACCAGATTCTTTTATCCAACATAACCCTTTTTATGTCTTCACAGTCTATTAATGTCATCAGACACCCTTTCCTGTCTATTTTTGGTTTTTTCCTACAGAACACATGCATTTTGCTGTGTTCCAGCCCAGACTGCTGTTTCAATGTATTTTGTTTTCCTGCAATATCTCATTTTACATCCTGTAGCACTTCAAACTTTTCCATGTTGTTTAGGAACGTAAGGAGTAAGAGCAACAAATGTTAAAAGCATTTCTTATTGATTGGATCCAGTTCCCTAATCAGTTTATTCATGAACCATGCCATCTAACTTGATGACTATTTTCATCAAAATCAGTGTTTTCTTCTAGACGTCCATTATATTTCCCCTTCTGTTGTTTAAGTCTTTATTGTGTCTTTTTTCTTGATTTCTCCCTTCCTTTGAATCAAATCCAGATGTGGAAAGTATGTGCCTCTCCCAACAGTCTTCCTTTCTTTTTTGGTTAACATCTAATATATTTGTAGATGTGCACTCCTTAATGAAGGAAGAAGCGAGATGTCAATAGAAGTTTAGGGAAACAGTGAGCAGATGCAAATTGCATTGCAGAAATAAAACTCCAGATTTACATTTCTGAAAGGGTGTCATCCTCTGGTTTTTTTTGATACATCTTTCTTTCTCTGTTTTGGACATAATTCTTTTTAAAGTATAAAAAGTTCCAGTAAAGACTTCTGGAAAACTTGGAATATGTCTCACTGTGTTTTAAATTGACCTACCATGTACCTTACACATGAAAAAATAAATGTCTAATGAATAGGAAGTTGGCATAGATATTTCACTCTCATTACTGAGTAATTTAATGTCAGTGACGTTTTTCAGAGTTTTGCTATTCTTCTGGAGTCTCCCAGGCTACATCATATAAACTAAATGCAGCCAGGACATACACCCAAGTGTGGCCTCAAGACCACTGACCTCCATATTGTGCCACTTGTCCTCAAGGCTGGAGACTGGGACCTGGCCCACTTTATTTGTTACTATAATAAGTTATTTCTGGAGAGAAATAATATTTGCCAAGTAATTTCCCCTCCGTATATTTCACAGGAAGTATTTTTCCCCCACAGTAAGAAGTGAGAACTGTTTGTTTTCTTCTTAATTAGTAAGAATGACTGATAGTAATCATGGCAGGAGGAAAGGGTTTGGGAATGATTTATGCCTCAGCTGTTAAATTTCCCAGGCTTTGGCCTGCTTTGGAATTGATTGTTCTGAGCTACTGTGTGGAATCGGGCGGAGGGAGGAAAGTATTTTGCTTTTTCTGAAGTGAATCACTGTCCCAGGCTCTGTGTGAGAACTGGGGTTCTTTAGAACTAGGAATGTTGCTTCTGCATCCCTGATTAAAACACACTGTCCCAGTTTTTGTTCTTTCTACAAGCTCACAATTTTTCCCTACTGATGGATCATACAAAAGTCATCCTCTTTGTACCTTACAGTCTTTAATATGGGAAAAAATACTGCTGTCCTCTCTCCATCTTCAGGATGCCCTTTTTTCTGTCTTCTCAAGGTGTAAAACCAGGGAGGGGGAGGGGAAACGGCAATACTTTTGAGTAGAAAATGGTCAAAATTTTAGGATGTATCTTTGAACTGAACAGATTTTGCATGAGCTTCCCTTGATTTTCTCACCACTGTTACTTGGTGAAACTATTTATAATTATTTTAGCATCAAAACACAACTACATTTAATTCCACTGGATTGCACTTTTGTTACTTTGAGCAGACATTGATGAGTATATCATCTCTGTAGCTTCTCAGAGAGATTTAAGAAACAAATATCATAAAACAAACATGTCAAAATAAAAATGCAATTATAAGTCAAAATGTCTTGTGAGTTAGATTGAAGAAAGAAAGGGAAAGCTAATAATAGAACATTTGCGTATTTTTAGCCACAAAAGAGGTTTATTCGTTTTTCTGTGCTACAATCCTACATTATCTCATTGAACAGGTGAGGAAAGAAATATTGTGGAGAATAATTTTTATATGGACATTTTTTACATCAAAGTAATTAACAAAGAGAGCTCAGATGCTTACAGTGCTATCACAGGTACTTTTAATAAGGAAATTGCAGAAAAGGACCAAATAACTGGAGTAATGATAGAATTCTTTGACTCCACTGGAGGTACCTTTTCAAAGAAAAAATAGCCGAAGCCAAAAGGCTGTAAATTGTAGAAATGGAAAGCAAAATTTTAAAATAGTCTATGCAATGCCATTACAACCTTCTTTTTCTTTTGAGCTCCTGTATTTGGGGAAAGTCATTTTATATTGAGGGATGTTCTGCTGTGGCATTTACTTGTGTTTCTGATATACTTAGCAAGGCTGCAGGTAGAGATCAGATGAATGCAGTTAGAACTTTTTCACCATTCTCTACTATATTAAGTATGGTTATGACACAACTATTATCTTTGCTTCACTGTATGTTACCTATGAGAACGACCTTGTTGAAAGCGGAAATTCCTTCTGATTTTCAAGCTGAGAAACAGTCAATGTTTTTCAATGTGAAGCTGGTGATGATCTTGAGAATAGTTAACCACAACAGGAGTTGCAATTTCTCATCCTTTCCTTAATTTGTACTTGCTCTGTGAAAGTACTTGCTGTGACATATTTGTATTGTCACGCTTAGACTTAATGGCATTAGGCACAATTTTGACTTTATAGATGACAACAAAAATGTTGAACAGATAAATATGCTTCATTTAAATCGTAAGTGACTTTGTTGAAACTGAGAGTATATCTGTGTTGTTCTTTTCCTGGTGGAACAGCTGTGTGAAAAGATTGAAAAGAAATATGATCCTTAATTTCCATGTTGGCAAAATCCTTTCAAAGACTCAGTTGTAGTGTGAATAAGGTAAGAAGTGTTTTAAATTGATGTGGTTTTCCTTACTAGTGAGGTGAAAGTGAAATTAAACACAGTACTTTTCCTGTGTAAATGGCTCATGATGCCACAGTTATAAGCCCGATGTCATGAGTCAGTAGACAAATAAGTCTGTAGAGTTGCTGTGCATGAAACAAGTTATCTTATTTAGCCACATGTTGAGACTAACTCTGTTTCTTCCTTGCATGTGATATTTTAGCTAAGCAGTAACTTAATTTGAATACACAAAGTAGTAAACTGCTATTCCTGGGAATCAATTTTACAGAGACATTTAATCAATGCTATTTGGAAAGAATAAGTTCAATTTATACTGTCATACATTAATAACATCTAAATTATTTTCTGGACCAAATATCCCAAAGCATTACTGTATGCTTCTATTTTTTTGAATTGTCTGTAAACATTTTCTTTTAGACTATATCTGATCATTTTTGTGATAGGCTGGGTAGTGCATGGATGGCTTTTATGTGTTAGTGGGTACATTTTATATTACTTAGAATAAACAAGGTTATATCTTAATAATGCTTTAATAGGGATTTCATTGATTTTATGTCATTCCTGTTAGTTCATAGGAGTTTCTATTAAACGTTTACCTAGGTGCTTTTTCTGTGATTATGGCAAGCTTGCAATGGTTACACCCCATCCATTGGCTGTGTTTATCATTATCTCTGGGTTTTATTTTCATTCATCTGTAAGCTTCTGTGTTATTTCTCATGGCAGTTTACAGTGGTCATAAGAATATGTATTTAAAAAAATGAAAGGAAATTTGTGCCCTGTTACAGATTATAGTCATACATATGTGAGTCTGTTTATGTGAGAGAATATTTATTTTTTTGTAGGCATCCATAATAATTTCAAAATACAGCATGCAGTGCAGCAGTTCTATCAGATACTGTATGAAATGTGTTCACATAAGCCTCTCAAGGCATAAATCTTCAATGCACAGGAGTTGTTTATATCCCAGGCTTTCTAAACACTATAGTAACTATACAGACTGTGTCAGTCTGATAGTTTGGGACCAGAGTTATGGAATGTAGAAGTGTGGGGCTGTGTGAAAGGTGAGATGTCTGTATGTGAAGTTTACTTGAATTGATCCATAAAGTTATTTTTAGAAGTTACATTCTCATAACATCTACATAACCTGGTTTACTCTAATCTGATTTTTCCAAGCTTTTTAAGCAGTGCTGAAAATTACTTTAGGGAATAGATTTGCTTTCAAACTGAGTTTTCAGAATAAAGTTCGGGTCATTGTGTTCTTTAAGAGATTGGCTGAATGCCACTAATAGTATGTTGTGACTGGTTTTAAATCTGACAGTTGGCTACAACACAGTTGAGTAACTTCCAGCTTTTATTGTCAAGCCAAGGTAGTATGGTTTTAGTAGAGATGCTATCTGGCATCCACAGATGATATTATCATCAGGTAGAAGTCATATGCACTGCATCATTTTTTACAGGTTTACTCATTATGTTGTGCCCTGCGTGTGAATTAAGTTTGGGGGGAAAAAAAAAAAATTTAAATGCAAAATTACAGTTTAGTACCCTTCGAGGTTTTACATGAATATCAATAAACAAACAAAGCTTATGGAGCACATCTAGTATCTAAGTTTAGAAGGTGCTTTAAAATATGTTTAAATATTGTTTTAAATAGAAGCATATACTTCTTTCTTTTTTTCCCCAAAAACGTTATTTATTATAGAGTGAGATGTTAGGATGGTGGAGCTACATCAATATGTATGCACATCAAACCTGATTCTCTCCTGACAAGTCCATTCATTTAAAAGGAATAGTGCTGAAAACCAATCGCACCAATAGTTGAGTCTAATAGAAAACTGCCATGTTCTACATTGTGGTTTTAATCTTGTGAATTTGAGCTGTACCTTGTAGGTCTTCAAAGCATTAAGCATTTGTTGAACCAGTTTATTCAAGCTCATGAACATCAGAAGTCAAAAAGATTTTAAATGTCATCAGGCACCAAAAGACACAGTTGTAGATCCCTGCTGCGGTATTGAACATCACTGGTTTGTGTGTTGAGGTCACGTGTGTTGATATTGAGTCTTCAGCAGCTGTGAGTCAGTCTTTGGGTGGAGGCTGCACATATATATCAGACCTGATGATTTATCAAATGAGATCTTTTGTTCTAAAAGGCAGCCAATCTCCTAATCTGCAGCTAAAGTTAAGGGAAAGGAGCATGGTGGGGCTGGCAACTACCCTGACTTGAGCTTGATTCTGCCCAGCTCATGGCGTTGGCACTGCTAAGACCTGAAGGACCGCAGGCTGATGGGGGGTGACCTCTGCGGGGTGGGGGTAGTATGGCTGACTGAAGAATAATGTGAAATAATTTGCAAGTCTGACTTGCTCTTCTTTCTGCGTGGTAATCACTGGGATACCGTTTCTGACATAAAGGGAATTAACGGTAGAGATGGGGGCATTTGTACGCAAATCCAGATATGGCTCTGCAAGCCCATCTCTGGCTACTGTGTGTGGCAGCAACAGCAAAGATGGTCACACCTCCCATGTAACAGAAATATATTAAAATTTATAGCTTTTATTTGTAAACTCACAGATAATGTGCCACACTGTGTAAAGTGTGATTTTTTTTTTTCCCCCTGCTTTAATGTTCAGAGTTAGTGTCATCCTAATTAGTTTCCACTGACAGAATAAATATTGTTCCATCTGTGCACTATTACAGTCAGCGACTGTAGGTTTGAAACACTTGAGCAGTGGATGTCAAGTAGTCTGTAAAGGGACTGGAAAGCAACTCATTTTGGATTATTTTGCATATATCACCGTTCGGAAGGAGGTTATGGGAGCAATGCTTATCTGTACTGCTATCATCCCAAAATTGTGCCAAAATTTTGTTCCCCTTTTTCCAGCAGAATTTACTTGATAATGATCATGAATACTGAAATGAAAGGATTTCATGCATTATGACAACATAAAAACATTTTTTTTTTACAAGTTTGAAAATGTGTTTTAAAAGGGAAACATGTATTATCATATTGCTGAGAGTGGGACAGATGAATTTATGTCCTTATTAGACAGTGCTGAGACCAGAGGCAGAATAATTTGTCAGGAATCTCCTTTCCTTATCCAATGCAGATACCATGTAAAAGAAAATACATATTTATAAAAGGTAACTCTGTTTATTTAAGCCTTAATATTGGAAATGTCTTTGTCTGTGATTAAAGCAAATGAAACTAAAAAACAAGTCAACACTGTATTTAGAGTTCAGTTTGGTGTTGTTTTGGAGGACTCTGAAACACTAATCAGGTAGGAGAGACGGGCTTGCCTGTAGGAAGTATGTTAGTTTCTGGTTACAAGTCTGTCTGACATTGAAAATATTTCTTGTGAGTAATAATCCTTTACTTAATGTGATGGAATTTTTCCAGTTCAACTTCTTGTCCTTCTTGTAGCTTGATTAAACCAATTAATTTTTACATAATTGGTAATCAGCACAGCTCCTCATGAAGATGTTGCTCAGTATTTAAAAAATAGTCTTAAAAGAACATTAACAGCTCTTTAAAAAGAGACAAATCCCAGGCAGCATTCTTAAGAAATGGTGTAGACTATATAAATCCGATTACCCAAATTCTGTCTTAGCTGAAACCGGATCATATGTGATGATATCTATAAAATGTATATTTGGTTACTCAAATATCCAAAAATAGTCAGTATCTGCATATTAATGACTGAAATTGTCCAGTAATGCCCCTTTAGATACCCCCTTGTTGTTTTTTCTTTTAAATTCTTAACAACATTGAAGTGGAGGTAGATGTAAATATTTTGTTAGCAATTATATAATGAAAACCTTTAATTTGCATAATAATATTATATTTAAAGAACATACATTCAGCTTTAGAAAGCAGACTGCAAGACCTAATTTTCAAAGGTATAGAAACCTGTGTGGTTGCTGATTTGTCGGTTGGTTTGCTCTGAGGATTTTTTTTTGTGTGTTTTCTTCCGTGTTAAAGTTATCATATGTAAGAGAAGAAAAATGCACTTGATTTTCTGTGTATCTTAACATGTTGAGAAATAGTGTGTTTGCTTTGAATATGTTGGTTTTGCTCTTAGAAACAAATTTTTTGTAGACATAAGGGGGGAAAAAGCAGCCCTTACTAGGAATTTAACAATTCAGCCTTCTTTTCTGGAAGCTTGTGTTCTTTTATATAGATTTTTTTATAGAGATAAAATTATATGGCAATTTTAAGGAACAAAAACTCATAAAAGAAGTGGCCTTAGAAAATTGTTATTCTACATCATGTTTAAATAATTAGACTTCTGTCTTATTGAAATATATGTTCTTTGTATTTTAAAAGAGATAGAAGCATGAATATTGGCGTGATTAGGAAATTATATTGTGTCATGGTGAGGTTGATTGATAGGTGCTTGAATGAAAATGAACTAAAAGGCTTGTAGAAGTAAATGTGTATTCTACTACTGCTTAGACAAACGTTCTTGTGTTTACCTGAATTGCAGGAGAGTTATGCAGCTGAGAAGAGGCATATTTCCTTTCTGTGTTTGGTTTGTGCATGTCACGTTTTTGCTGTGAAATCATAAACGAAAAAATAAGCTCAGAGTGAAATGAAAGCACTTTAACAATTTCACAAATGTTTTTACATCGTTTTACACCAGAAAGAAGCAAAGGAACAAATGGTACCCATCAAAATTAAATATGTGCTGAAAGGCCACTCTGGCCTTTAATGATAGCTGTCTGGTAAGGATCTCTTATTTATTTAAGCTTTTTTTAAAACAACTTCTGTAATTAGCCAGTCTAAAGAGATGCACATCTCTGAGAAAATTATCTAAGAAATAATTTAAAGTTTATAGTTAGAGAAATGTTTTTCTATTATTTTTCTTAAACCATTTTATTGATTATTTCCCCCCCACACACACACACACCCCTTTTTTTTTTTTTTTTCCCTTCCTTTATTATCTGTCCCCTAAAGGCCTCCTACGCATTGAAGTCCACAGTGGAACTCACTAGTGGGTATGAAGCAGAGAAACCACTGCAGGATTCCCTGTTTCAAAGCTGAACCAATATTCACCATTGACACATTCATTCATCTGTGCAGGGTCATTGGAAATCCTCTTTCTCTAGTTTTTCCTTCCCTTCAGGGAGCAATGCTTAAAAGAGCAAACCCCTGGTGTGAAGAGATAGAAGAATTCTCAGCGTGTCCAGTGGTGCCAGGAATCGAATTAAAGTTGTCCATTTGCAGATGACTGTATACTCAGCTCCCAGCATATTCAGCTATGGGGTTTGCTGCTGACGTTTTATTTGAAATGCTGTTGGTGGCACTTAGTTGTATTTTAAAAAAAAGCAATAAAAAAAGATTGGGGCAAACGGTCTTTTCTCAAAAGTAAGAAAAAACACTGAATTTAAAAATGTGTGTGGTTCCTGCTGTTCCTTTTAGGTCTGGAGGTTGTTAAGGATCATGTGCCAGAGAGGTAAATAATTACAGAATTTACTTCTTTGGGTAATTTAACACTTGTCACTTATTCTGCTATTGTTGACATCTCTATTTTGGCATAAATCAGATTTTGACATTACTAAACCTACAATTTTGTTTTTCTTCGCACACATTATCTCTTCCATGCGAAAGGCACTGGGAAGACGCAGGCTGCCATGAAATCTGAAATGCCTGCAGTCAACACGAAGGGCGCCTCTTTATTTCAGTTTCATTTCCTGTTAATAGAGATGAACTTGGTGAAAACATTGGGGCACGTTTAGAAATTGTCACATGGAGGTTCTGTAAAAGGAGTTCTGCAAATTTAAAGAAGTTTCTGTCAGTTTAGAGGATGAAAGGGTAAGCATAGTTAACCATTTTGTCACCTGCCCAAATTCCCATCCCAGCAACACAATTGTACTCCCCCCCACGTGTGGGTGGCTTAGGGCTTGATGCAGTATATCTCTACCCTTGGTGACTGCTAGCAGGTTTAATTTTTATCACTAATTTCAAAGAAATCTCAGGCGAAGGATATTTCTGTGAGTAACGGTGGCACGATCTGCCACCAGCATAAATCACAGTCTCTTCAAGGAGCATCAGGAAAGGGAAGTGGGAGAAAGAGTTGGAGGCTACAAATTATACCACTACCTAATTATGCAGCTTTATTCATATGACTAGCAAGATATCCACATGCATGTTAGCAACACATGGGCCTAAATTATAGTCATTAATAACAGCTTGAAGAAGGGAGTAGAGGAACCGTTCAAACAATTTAAATTCTCTGTCATAGCAACTTGTGGCTTTAGATAGAGCTACCCCCAGAAATATAGATTAAATTTTCTTTTTCAACTAAATCATACGGGTGGTATCTTTATGCAGTGCGTATAAAAGTAAGCTCATTGTTCATCCCGTAACTAGCACTTCTATACCCAAGTATGTGAGGTGTTATAAAGAGGTAACATTACAGTGAGATATTTTAATCTAGTTGAATGACCTTACACAAGGGGAAGAATTTTTCCAAGAGGGGCAACCCAGTAATGAGGGTGAGACGTGTCCTGAAACGGCCCAGAGCTCATTCTAGCTTATCAACTACTGCTACAATTCCTAATTTGTGGGGCACTAGTGCTTTTTCTGGGCAGTCTATCATTTAAAGTGCTGTGAGAGACAGTTTAATCATTTTAAGAGTATGCTGTGTAACTGATCTTGGAAGTGCCCAGTGCTCGCCAGAGATTTATTGAAAAAACATTTGTAGCATGACTGTCTTTCCTTTGAAAATAGTCAAAATATTAAAAAAAGCAGTCATGCTCAGCAGCAGTTTTCATTGATGCATTTAGGGCATTCCTCCTCTTTAGCAATCCAGACCTTTTTAAGAAATGTCATTTCTGGTTATCCTCAATACAAAATGGCCCATCAAAGCTACCTTGGTGCAACCTTACCTCTTAAATATCAGCCCATGCCCTCTAACCATTTTTTATCAAGTACCTTTTAGTTCAGTCATGGCAAACTCTGTTTAATACATAGAATGAACAAGACATAGATACAGCCCAAGGCACTTTTCATTAAATCAAATATAGGATATTTATTTCAAATGTTTTGGATATATTCTTGAAAAGGTGGCAGAAGATCTTTGTGTCATAACATGCCTAAGTAATTATGTGCCTAATGAAAATAACGTGATGTTTGGGGTGGGGGGGAAAGAATTCCAAACATCTAGCAAAAGCTTTAAGTGAGGCCATGGACAAATGTAAGCCTTCCTTAACCTTAGAATGTATTTAGCGAGTACTTGAGTATAAATGTTCTGTCTCATTTTCCTTTCTTTTGTGGACTAAACTTTCCAAAGTCCTCGTAAATGTGATTTCGTTGTACCTCCTGTCTACTTTATTCTCAATACTAGGTATATCTCCAGAAAAGCTAACCTGATATACTGGTATAGCGGGTTAGGTATTCACCTGCTGCTCGGCGGGTGGGCTGACATAGACTGAGATGGGATCTCTCCACGTGAATTTCTCAAGCCTTTAGGGGTGAGCGTGCCAAAGGACTGGGCTGTATCTGGAGAGTTAAATTCCTAAAGTGAGTGACAATCACCCAACCTGGCCTTCAGTACATGAAGAAACCTGAAACGTGCTTGATAGGTGGTAGGAACAGGATGCTGCTCTGTTAACTTCAAAAACCTTTGCTGTCCTATTTTCTGACCACCCTTTAGCACTGCTGCTCTTGATTTGGTGCGGCTTTGAGACAGACGATGGTGCAGAAATGCATATAAAGAACTGGGAGAGGGGGAAGGGGAGGAGATCATGTATGTCAGATACAGGAGAAAAGATGCATCTGAAAAATTTGTGTCCATTGAAGATCTCCTGGCTTGCTGCTAGTGAATAAAATGTTAACATTTATTGAGTATAAAAAGCAATTAACAGAATGGTTTTTACCTTTTTATGAATAAAAGTAGGTTTTTCTCTAGTCAGAACTAATCTTGCAGTACACTGCTGTGCAGTGGGATGGTTGCTGGAAAAAAAGGTCACTTAGAATTTCTCAAAAGGACATGCATTTGGGATTGCAGTTGATACAGTCTGTATTGGATAGTCTGAAACATGATTTTTCTGGTCGTGTGCTTTTTCTCCCTGCTATATTCCAAACTAGACACTGTGCCATTGCTAGAGACAAACCTTGTCCCTGCTCTGGGAGAGGAAACAAAACATATGTGTACAGTTATACTTAGAGAGAGAGAGACAGATTCTCTGAAGCAAAGCTTTATGTTGTGTCTCTTTAAAAATCTGTATAAAATACAAATACAGAATCAAAACTGTAATAGTGAGGAACATATTTCTCATCTCGTGCTGCAGGGCATAAGCTAATCTGCTGCTGAGATCAGGCAGGGAACCCCCCTTCAACCCTGTGTTGTTTTTCATTACACAACTGGCTGTTTGCATTATGTTTTTTTATTAGAACTTGATTGTTTAATGACAAAGATACAGAGTTATGTTAAAATAAATAGAAAGCTCCGTAGTGGAAAAGCAGAAAATAGACTCTATGAAAAATAAGGTAAAAGTCAAGGACTGCTAGATTCTGCTGTGCTCACCCCAATTTCTCCAAAGCCAGTGGATGTTTTCCTCGCTCACACATGCATTTGCTTTATTAACCCCTGTTCCCCAGACAAACCCACAACTGTATTATATAGGACCTGGTGTTGTTCTCTTTGCCTCCTTCATTTTATAAGGGGATATTTCCATAAGCGATTTCAGTCATGGAAGTTGTGTACTAGACTGTTCTACCTGTAAAGAAAGACCTACTGGACAAGTCTGTGTGTTTAAACCGATCTGAAGTGCAGGCAATATTGTCTGCCATAATACAAAGGATTCCAGTTCTGTTGGACAAATATTCTCGTCTGCGGCAACTCATCTATTATATAGCTTTTGTAAATGTGTCATAATAGAACAGTAACCTCGGCACTACGCAGAGGTGGTTTGTGTGCAATCAGACAAGTGGTTCCTTCTGTTTGGAACAATTAAGGTGTTTTTTGGTGGGGGGGGTGTAATTTTATTTTTTTTTAAAGCCAACAAACAAACAATGCAGAACATCAAGTGAAATAATTTTATATGCTAATTCATCCAAGCCACTTTCTACTCCACAAAAAATTCTAAATAAAATCGCCATAAACAAGAGAACAGAGAAATCTGAGGTGTTCTGTACTCAAAGGCATCCTACACATTGTTTATGGTATCTTTTGCTGAAGGGCAAACTGATTGATGCTGAGTCCTGACTGGGAGAAGTTGGGCTGTAATAGAATCATAGAATCATAGAATGGTTAGGGTTGGAAGGGACCTTAAAGATCATCTAGTTCCAATAATATTGGAATCTCACTGATGGAAAAGAAAATGTCTATGCTGCTGTAGAAGGTGCAATAGACTTCATGTGGACTCCAGTTTCTGCTATGTATGCTGTCTTTTGGGGGGGTTGTCCTGAGATGAGCCACTCTAGGGCTTACCTTTAGGTTTCAATAACAGCAGACTTTACCACTGGAGCTGTATCCTCCTGCTTGGCTGAGCCCTGTGGTGAGTCCTCACCCCCTGACACCTCAGAGGCACTCCCTGATGGCAGCACCTTAACTTCAAGATGGGTCTTAAGATTCTTTTCACTGTCCTTTTTTTTAGCATCCTATTGCTCCTTCTCACCAATTCATAGTGTTCTGGGGCAAGTTCTGACTCGAGTTTAACCTGCCCCTGTAGCTTCACCTGCTTTGATTTCCTACACTTTTGCAATTTCTTATGCTATTCTGTAGTGCTGTATATATGACACTCCATCTCAGGGTAGCAGCTCTAGGTACTGTAAATTTGGTTGTAAAATTTGGTCCTAGTTCTTCAATGGAAACCCCTCTAAGTGGATGATAAAGGCTTTTGGGATCAGGCCAAGCAGGCCTAGAGGTATCAGAAGGAAGAGTCTCAATTTCCGTTGAAAGGCAGGCATTGTTTGGGGTCACCATCTCAAGTGAGCAGACTGGTGGTTTATAGTCCTGATAAAGTGCTGATGGATCTGAGGCTGAAAAGTGGGTGGTGGTTGTGTTTGTTTGTTTGTTTGTTTTTGGTTGGTTGGGTTTAGTTTTTTAAAATGTTGGGGTTTGGTGTTTTGGGTTTTGTTGGGATCTTTTTGTTTATGTTTTTTTGTTTTGGATTGGGTTTTTGTTTTGCTTTTTTTTTTTTTTGTGGTAGTGTTTGGATACAGAAGGAATAGACTGAAGGTTATCCTCTGCTTTAATTTTACTTTAGAAGAAAGGATGGTAAACAAAGTTTCATAATGATGCCTGAAATATCTTTTGTGTATGCTACATTTCTGTAAGACTCAGTTTTAAGTCACTGAATCTATCATAATGTATGTTATTGAAGGACTTATTGATGAGCAATTGATGATTCAGAGCATCTGTGCTTAGTAAAATCAACAGTATGAAATGCATATTATATATCTTAGAACATCATGTTGTCACTCACAAATGATGTGAAGTTTTAATGCATTATGCAGAAGTACAAGAAGAGGCAGTGCAAAGCATTTGTGGAATCCCTGTTGGTTTTGGGTTTTTTTTAATGTTATTTTACAGAGAGCAGAAGCTAAGTGTGTGATTTAAAGGTGCAGAGTTTGGAATTGTGTGATAGGGTAAGAAGTAGCACTGAAAATGTTAGATCTGAGTACAAATTCAGTTCGGACTTAAGAAACTGGAAGATGTTTTGATCTGAAAGCTGCAAAAACCTATCTGGGAATGAGTTCTGGGTATGGAGTTGGTTGTGGTTTGGTGGCTTTTTTTCATTTTTCTGCTTTGTAGTGCAAAGTGCATACCACAAAATCAGATGAAACTGGCATTAATTTGGTAGTCTTGGTTCTATTGATTCAGAAAGCTGCAGACAGTTATGGAGGCTTAGAGGCTGCATTTAGGATTACTTAAGTTTGGGGGCTTGGGTGTACAAAGGATGTAATGAGAATACTCATTCAGTAAAGGAACTCTTCTTAACACCTGAATATGGAATTTTGATATGAAAATCTAGGTTCAAAATAATTAGTCTTCATTATTTTGTAGTGGTTTCATTATTGGTTACTCATCTTTATGTACTTCTTTCCAAAGTCTTGACCACTGACACAATTCTTTTCCAGCAGAATCTCTAGTAAGCAAAGCAGCATTTGCATCCCTATGTATTTCTCCTAGTGGGAGACAAAAACGTAGTGTTGGTCATTTCTTATTGATAACTTTAAATATGATGTCAGGCCTAAATCAATCTGTGAGAGAATGGTGACTATTCCTCAAGATTTGCTCTGGATATTTAATTAGCTAGAGCTTATACATGCATTTTGTTTTCCTTTTTGCCTCTTTCAGCATTTGTTAGGTACTAGTATTGATATGACTACTGCAGCGAGGTCTACATCTAGTTAAATTGAACTTTCTATTGATGAAAAGTTATCTCTTGCTGATGGCTGTGTTTTATGAATAATATATACAACATTATATTTTCTGGGCCGTGACATTCTTGATATTAGGAACTTGGGTTTTTGGTACTAAGTAGGTACTAGGAGTTGATGGTATGTGAAACGTGTAGGAAAAACAGCATTAGTTGTGTATGTGTAAATACATGTGAGTATTATACATCCATAATTTTATTTTGGAACCAAGCAATTTGCTCTAATTTTTCTCAAGCATTTTCAGCTGTTACTGTGAAGGAGAATTGACAAGTGTTTCTTCAAGTATCTCTTTTTATTGGCCATTTTTGTTCATTATTATTCAGCGGGTGACAACAACATTTATTGTTTGTATATTAATAACTGAAAATTGTTAAGTGATGGAAGAGCAGTCAAACAAAGCTAGGTGGAATTAACTTTATGCATGCCTGGTAGATGATACCTACCTTACAGTAGTCTCTGCAGTTCCCAAATACTCTCTGATTAAGTACCATTTACTGAGCAAATCCAGTCTAGCACAGTCTTTTAAGCAGTTTTAAAATTTGCTCTGAAATATTATTGAACCCCAAGTATTTTCAAATATATTTTCAGGGGAAAAAAAAAGTCTATGTTGCAGTAAATCTATCATCAGAGCTACCAATTCCTTGAGCTTAATTATGACACTACTAAATGTGAAAATCTATTCAGCGCTAGGAACACTTTTCACATTACATTCACGCTAAAGATTGGCTGTTAAGAGCTCATTACTGGTAGTTTTCTAAAGAATGTTACCTAATAAGCATCTTTGGTGGTGCAAATTGCTGAAAACAGTAATGAGTCTGATTAGACTTCATTTCAATTACGACAGCTTGTCTAGCAAAAAAAAAAAAAAGTCTCTCCTTGATGCTTTGGAATCTGGCTACAAAGCATTAGATGGTTTAAAAGCAAAATGCCACCTCTGTGTTTCCATCCACAGTTCCGTAATGAATAGAGAGCTGTCCAAGTAGCCGTCCAATTTAACACATTGGAAAACTAGATGGGCAGCGTTGGAAGCACAATCCTGTTTGCTTAAAAATTCTACAAAGGCTTTTCAGTTAATATATCTAAATAGGGTCATATTTAGGTTGCCTCTGCTTCCCTTGTGTAAGAATATAAAGCTATAAGAAGAGAAAAAATTAAAATTATTCACTCCTACTTGCTTTGCAGAGGTTATGCATTCCTCTGATTAGTGTAATGCACCTTTCAATTGTTATCTGTAAATCTTTTACAGATCCGTAAGATCTGTAAATCTTTTACTTACAATCACAAAACTCTCACAGCTTTCACAGTGCCTCATAATTCAACCTGGGGTTTAGGTGTTTTACATCTAAAATTTTTTACCAAAGTAAAAATGAAATTTAATAAAATTTTACTACTGGTATCAAATACTTCACTGAATATTTGTTAGTTTATGAACTTAATTTTTCATGGTAAGTGTTTTTAACTGTACTAATGTTAAGATTTCTTTTAGGTCATTCCTGTATGTTACACTTTCTGAATGAAAAGAGAAGTGTTAAAGGAAAAAAGAATTTAAGCTGATAGCTGGTGAATATTTAGTAAAATTCTAATATTTCTGTTGATGTGTGTAGCATTTTTAATACTGAATTCCTGTGGATTCATTTTCATAATATTAACACAAAATTTGATGGAGAATTTTGTAACTAAAACTTTATAATAAATTAAGGGTGGAGAAATTACAGAAGGGATACACACATGGGAGATGCGCTGCTGCTGAAGGCATTAAATTGGACTGGGGTCTCCAAGTGTGGTTTAAAACAGATTTCTGCCCAGTCAGTTTACAGGAAATTTTAGGAAGGTTCACATTCTGTAAAGTTTGAAAGCTATCTTATTGGACACAGGAAATAAAATAGAAGCTGAGGTAGTGCAGCAAGTATCAGAAGTGTCTGTCTAGATTTTAATGAAATATTCTCTGTGATGAGTTTTTTTTTTAAACGTGACACGAAACTCAAATGCTGGTGAACAAAATAGCATTTGTGTAATTAATCGTTGAATAATTGTTGCCTAAAAAGAAAATAATAATGTAGAAAGTGGGACATATTTATCTCCTTCACAATAAATCATAAACTTCAGTGATTCTTGTGACTTCAAACCAAAGAAATGACAGGAGTATCAAGCCCATGATCACTGGGGTCTACTCATCTTGTATTATTGACACCAAAAAACCCTTTTTGGCTCTTTTTGTGACATTACCTTTCTGCCTTCTCTTTGAAATCCTTACAGTTAGCTGTGATATATTGTATATTTCGTGAAAGGACTTTCATCAGTGCGTATCATCAAACATCAAGTAAAACAGTGTATTTAAAAAAAAAAAATCATACAAACACAAGTGCTATTATTCAGCTATACAAATGTGTGCCTGTAGTGCGCTTTGAGATGCTAATCAGTGGAGCTTGACTTCTGTACCCTGAAGCAAATTTTGAAACTATTTCATCATTAGGTGACTACATATGCAATAACACTATGGACAAAATTACAGGAAAAATAACACAGTTTATTGTTATTTAAGCTATCAACAGTGCTCGCCTAGATATTGATATGATCGTCACATGGTTTAGATTTTTGTTGTCTCTTGAAGGCTGTCTACAGAAAAGGCTGAATTTGTGTGATAGCTGCAAAGGAATGTGACATTTTATCAGCTGGGCTCTATCATTTCTTTCTGGTTTTAAAGCCCCAGCACCTTATTCTCTTCTGCCCCTTGAAATGCTTGTACACCCTCTCAGTGACATACTGTGTGTTTCAGGACATGGCTCAACTTTAGCTGTTGCAGGATGAACTTTGCTCTTTTTCAGAAAGGAAAACCAACATACAACATGAGGAGTTTGATTTTTTTTTTTTTTTTCCTTCCCA
>NW_010233895.1:61803-79303 GCF_000690775.1 Eurypyga helias
TGGAAAGAATATCAGCATACACAGAGTTAAATTTCTTAGTTAAGACGTTCTCTCTCTGGTGCAAGTGTGTGTGTAAAATACATAAATGTATATGCATATATATGTAGAGAGAGGTTTCTGTATTTGTCTGTAGAAAATTCCCTCTTCCTCCTCCCCCCTTCCCCCACATAATTTGTCAAGCTAACTGAACAATCTATACGGTTCTTTTCAAACGCTCAGGAAACAATACAGTAAGTCCTAAACCAAGAGCATGCAAAATATAGGCTATATTCCATTTTTCAGTAGTTAACTCAGATACGTTTTATTGAGTGAGTAAGAAAGAATATTTGGAATTTGTGGAATACAATAATTGAAAGGTTTAAGTGGGGAAAAGATTTAGCTCAGTTTAGTGTTTCTAGGATGTCAGTTCTTTGGTTATGCTTCTGCTTTTAATCTTGTTTCTCTGCTTTGGGGGGAGCAGGAAGGAAAGGAAGGGTCAGCTGCTGGCGCAGCCGAGCCGTGCCGGAGCTCTCTTTTCCCTAAGAGCGTGATTAGTACAGCTCTGATGACTTAGTTAAGGTGTTCCCTACCTTGGGGAGTAAATCTTGGGTTCCCTGTGAAAATATCATCTCTTCTTACAACATCATCTCTCATGTTGAAATATAGACATTGTTTGTTGTTTTGTTGGTTTTTTTGGTGTTTGTTTGGTTTGTTGTTTTTTTTTTTAATAGACAGACCAAATAAGTATACTGGTTGATAATACAATCCTTTTATGCGGGATATTCTCTTTGGAAAGACGCTCTGTGCCAGTGCTAACCTCTCTGATGCTTATAGTAGAGAGAAACGTGTGGTGTGTGTCTGGTACAACGGGGAAAAGGGAGAGAGTGGATGAGCTCTGCTAAGAGCTCCCTGCTCTTAATCCTGGGCCACGTCAGGAGCGTTCTAAAGCAGTTTATCTTCATATGTCGTCTTGTATATAAGAAACAACACTAAACCCACCAAAACTCATTTCATATGTAGCTTTTTTCTCAGCCTTCAGATCAAAGTTATTTTCTTCAGGCTGGACTAAATTATACGCAGGTCCCGGGAGTGAAGGACACTGAATTAATGCACTATGTCACCCAGTCCTGGCTATAGAATATTTTTGTCGAAGTGTGAGACACAACATCTCTTTACTATTTCATTAAAAATTAATGTGCAGATTGCCAAAACGCGAAATGCATAAATAACAAACAAATTTTGTGAAAGCTTTGTACACAGTGGAGTTATCTTAAGAAGGATTTTTTTTTCCTTGAGTATCAGATTACTTCTATATATACATTTAATCAGTATTTGTTCTCATTTAGCTAATTAGCAGAGGTACCCTAATCTCAGCAAAGCAACTGTTCATACCTTTCCTATGTTGGTAGGTTTAGGAATAAGCGCTTTAAAAGGAAAGCAGTATTGCTGGTTAGAGGCTGGAGCAGTGTGTTATTGGCCCATATAAATATGCTTTTCCACTCTTTCTAGTTGAGTGTATTGGGTCAAACCTGACTACAGTTATTTCAAACCTACTGAAATTGATCTTTGCCTTCATATTTGTAAGGCGAATAGGGCTGCTTAGATAAATCTCTGGAATTAACCTTCTCTTGCTATACATAAAGCACATTCATACATATATTTTTTTAAAGTATGATGACTGAAAAATATTTTTAAAAATGTGATGTAGTGGAACTTCTACAGAGTGCTGCTGCTGTTAATTGGAGGGAAATATATTTTAAATAACTCTTGCTATGTAACTTGGTTTTGTGTTTTAGAGCAAGATTATTTTCTGGTATTTTGGAACAGCATGATATAAAAAATAATTCAGCATCACTTAAATCTCTATTTATCATGCACCCACTTCGTTCAAATAAAGTATGTCCCTTTATGGCAATTTTAACCCCATTTATCCTCATGCACAAGTGCTCACCTGTTATTTACTCACATAAGAGAAGGTCGATACTGCCGAACAAGGGGAGTGCTCTGTTGTGACATAGAACATACATATTCATTAGCTCTGCTGTCCCTATGGACACGTGTGGTATGTCCTGATGATCTTCATTTGGCAAAAGGAAGTGAGCTTAAGAAGGAAATTGTCTTAATGGATTTAAGATACATAAAAAAAGGGGGTTAGGAATGCTTTATTTACGGTGAGGAACCAAGCAATTATTCTAAGTGTGAATTTAAAAAATCCTGTAAAAAGAAACAATTTAATGAATCATGATTAGCAACAGAAATGGAAAAAAAAATGGAATACAATATTTGAAAATTATTGTTTTCAGATTTATTGGTTTCCCCTGCTGGAAGAGTGTAGGTCAGGATCTGGATTTTCCATATGAGGCTCCCTGGTGCTGAAAATTCATTCCTTTTACCTCTCACTTACTTGCTAAAAAACAAGTTCAGGATTTTGTGTTTCACCTGCTGCAGTTGATTATGTGAGAAACATGATAAAGCTGTGAGTGTATTTTATCTGCTCTGCTTTGCTTTTAAAGATTTGTGTTATGGTCTTTCAAGGTAAATGGGCCTCAAGCTCCACTTGTGGAAGGGGAACCAAGGAAAAGGCTACTTTTGCTATTTTGTTGCTTAAAACACAGAGTATGCATTTTGCTGCACTTCTAAAAGCTTTGGTTGGGTTTACTGGAGACTTGAAGTAAGCACTTCAGTGGGAGGAGAATCATGCTCTAGCGCTCTACTATTCTGCATTTGCAAATATGCATATTTACTTGTGCCATGTGGCCAAACTATATTCATTTATGACTGTATTTTATCATGTGAATACCTTAATTTCCAGAATCACTAGAGTTATCCTGCAGTACTTATATTGATTTTCATGTTTATATAGGCATAAATAACACATTATGTGGGATATTAAATCTTTTTAAAATACATTATAGCTATATGCATGTGTTCAGTGGACTACAAAAAGTGACTTTTTAAAAGAAGTTATGCTTACTTTTGTTTACAGTTACTGTTTTTCTGAGTATTCTCTCAAAAATTGTTATGGTTTTAGTCATTTGGTATTAACAAAATATGCTCGGTCCTTTAAAAACATGGTACTGTTTGGAGGTACTTGACAGAAACAGCTTAAAAATTTGAAGTCTTGGAAGAGGAAGCATCATAATAGGTTAAAAGAAAACTCATTGTAATTATTGTCATTATATATTATATATATACTCGTTAGTGTGTTTTCTACTCAGCTTAGAAAAGTGTTATGAGCAAGTGAGTGCAGTGAGGGCGCATTGATATAGTAAAATATTTTAAACTACAATTCATCCCAAATGTGACCAATTCTCTATATAGAAGGGTTCTGACACATGCGTAAATTGTTTTACTTATGGCATATAGCAATGGTCCATCAATGTGATTACGCTTCAAGGATGAAGCCCTCAGCTGAGAATGTGTTTGTGCTTAAAGACTTGCTGCAGGGAAACCAACATCTCCCAGGTGGGCAGCATCGTAGGAGGTCCTGTGGGGTTCCCAAGTAATAGCTACAGTCCCAGTACAGTGGGCTGCTGCTTGGCTGGCCTACGGATCCAACCTGCTTCTGCTGGCAAAGTGTGATAGTGTCATCTCTGGACCTAGTTCCCCTTTACTTGCTTGACTATTAATTCTCCTTATTTCTGTCTCATAAGTCCTTTGAAGCTGATGGATTGGCTAAAGGCCGTTTAGGCAGAAATGTCTTTGTGACTATCAAAGGCACTGCTTTATGTAAATGGGGCGGGGGGCTGGAGGGGCTTGGAGGGAGAGAACTCATTTGCTGTAAACGTATTGCAATTTGCTGTTGGAGGTGTGAAAGTGTGACTTAAAAGGAATAATCATTTGACAGTATTTAAATTAGATAATTGGAATGTATTGGTTTGAAATTCCATGTCTGGAATTTAATTTTTGACTGGTCCAGGCTCTCCTAAAATACATTTCATTTTTCTTACCACTTTTATCTTTAAGCGCTGTTGACATATATGTGATCCTCAATATTACTTGTAATTTAAGTGTTTTGTTTTAAAGATTGAAATGTTTTCACTAGCCCTGCTAGATGAGAATCATATTGTAAACACCCTGCCAACAGCTTGCTCCCACTGATGCGGGTGGCATGCATAGGCTATATATAATAAGAGAAAGAACAGGCCCCTACCAGGAAAGTGCTGAGCGCACTTTTCAGGCCTGTTTTCATGATTTTGTGGCTGCCACTTACTGAACAAAGCTTCTAAAGTTGGGCCCATACAGCTGAGCAGCTCAGTTGGAGGCTCTTCCTCCCACTAAATCCTTTGACGTCAAAGGAGTTCCTCATGGGCCGGAGCAGAGGTCTTCACTGAGTAATTAGAAAATAAATGTGGGAATCATTTTCTTTCCCCCTCTTTTTTTTTCCTGCAAAACATAATTAGCTCAATCCACTCTTCAAAATCCCTCCTGTTTCCAATTAAGAGAGATCAGTTGCACTATCTTCAAACAGCTGAAATTATGCTTATTAATAAAGAATGGAGTGCAAAAGAAATGTTTTATCTTGAATTAATTTTTATTATTATGGGACATATGACAGTATACAGTCTTACAAAATATTATCAGATTTAGTACAACCCAGGGAGCTGTGTGTCCTACATCTCGAACAGTGGTTACAGTGAGACTCATTCAGCTCTGTCCCATGTTTAAGAAAGATTTTAAAATGTGGATTTAGGGCCTGATCCTCACGGTAGTACCACCTTCGGCTCTCACTCAAGTATGAGGTTTGTGGGGTCCTGGCATGTTCCCAGTAAAGTGCCTATTTAAGTCAATAGCTGTTTTGGCAGATCTGACCTATTCATGTCAAAAAGAAAATCCCTTGGCTAAAATAATTATGGTCCATCCTGTAAATACTCATCTAAAATAATTGGAGACAGGGCTGAAAGTAACAGTTCAGTGGTCAGAGGCAGCTTTTGGAGTCTTTGGCTAAATGTGTGTAAGCAATCCAAAATGGTGAAGGGAAGAGGATTGGTGGCCCTTGGAGCTGTGGTTTTGGAGTTGTTTTCTGGTTTGCAACAGTCTGCTCCTACGAGTCTGTTATGGACAGTTGTCAGAAGCATCTCATTTACTTGTCCGCCCTGGTACAGTCTACCCTTTTTCAATAGCGCATTAGGCAGCTGCTCAGATCATATTTAACAACATGCCTGAAGTTAAGAGCCGGCTTGAGCTACTGATGTTTACAAATGAGCCTGCAGACCTGTGCTAGATAGAACCTAAGGCACTGCAGGGATGAACAGGGCGGGAACAGAGGGACCGCAACAGGAGAAGGATTTTTTTTTTCTTTTGCCTCGGGTATGTTAGAGGAACAGGTGGAAGTCCTGATCCAAATTGAAACTTTGGTAGCTGGTTGGGAAGGTTGGTTTCTAGTTCCTTGCGCACAGTAGCTCTCTGTCATTTACGTTTTGCTCTCCAGCATCTGTGGAAGTGCAACGCAACTTCTGCTGGTATCATCAGAAAAACACAGTTGCGTATGATTTAATTTTAGCTTGATTATTGTATTAGAGATGTGAATAGATGAGAGGTTTACTAAAGCCCCAGCATCCTTTGTTGAAAGCAGAATGTTAGTAACCTAGTTGATTAGTTGGAAGGTGATTGTTATAATTTGAACTTGTCAGTAGGACACTAAAACCTTTGTGTTTTCACCCAGTGTGGTCCTATTTATGGACTGGTCCATGCCTGTTTTAAACAGAAACCATTCTATTTAAACTGAAAAGTCTAGCTATTTATTTTTATCTTCTGTAACAGACACACTCCTGTAAGGGGCGGAGAAGTTTGACCTGATACTGAGGGCACCAGTGGAAGAGGGTTCTTTGTATGCAGAAACTCACCCGAACTCCCAGCAGGATCAGGCCCCACTGGACATCCAGGATGTCTAGAATGTTGCTTGTTCTTTTTTGCAGTCAGATTAAAATGTCATTTTTTCCTAATTCTGGCATTCTTTTTTTGGTTTGGTTATTTTAATTCATAAATCTGAATATGTAAGTGGATTTCTGCCATATGGAATTATTCTATGTGAAACTTAGGAAGTATCATATATTAGATTTTATATTTTCAGGCTAAGTGCACAAAATTAGAAGGGAAAAAATGGTCAAACACTTAGTTCAAAGTAATTGAATAATTGTATTTTTTACTATAATTACTTTAAATGTAATTCTGATAGACCTAACTGGAAGAATTATGGTGGAGAGATGTATAGCAGGGCTGTCAGGACAAGGAAAAATAGATGCTGCTAAAAAAGCCTAGACTGCTCTTCCTATATAATGTATTAAATTTATCTTAAAAGCAATTCTCTGATAAGTACATACCTGTACTTAAAGAACAGAATCCCTTCCTTTTGCCTTTTACAGCCCACACCAGCACAGTTTACATAGTTCAAAAATGTTGATAGCTCAGAGGATTCCTAAGTTAGCAAAGATTTTTTTGAAAAATATGTTCAGCCTTGCATTGCATCTGGATTTTCAGTAAGTTATTAAGCAAATACACTATCTGCAGGACCATGGTTTATGTCAGAGTTTAAATTACACTAAAAAAAAATGTAACCTCTAAATATGCCCTTATTTACCTGATTTTAGATGTTTATATCAGCATTGGGATTCCTAACAAATGAAATGCAGGAAAGTGTATCAGTTCAAGCAAAAAGCAACTAATAAAATACAATTTAATATATGGAGAGGAAATGGCTGCAACATTAAGCAATTTGGGGGAGGGGGGAAGAGTTTGCATAAATAAAAAACAATACAACTTCTTTTTTCTTCTCCCAAAACATACATTTGACTTTTGTCAAACAATTATTAAACTATTAACAGACGGAGTCAAACCTAGCAAAAGTTTACTGCTTTTTCAATTAATATCAAATTGAGGAAATGGCTGTTTGTGCCCCCCAGACCAGACCATTACAGCAGACTCCATGTAAATACAGATTTCTTCACTGCATACTAATGCAAAAAATATGCTTATGGTTAACTATTAACCTATGCTTCCAAATAACACTAATGATTGCAATGTGCTGGAATAAATGCTCATGTTTCATGGGATGAGAACAGTCCTGTTCTCTTAAGCTTATCTAATCAAAGCCTAATCCTGCCTTTACAGCCTTTGTTAAATGCATTGGTATTTAATATGCATCAATAAATAAACTTTCAATTATTGTGCAGTGAGCGTATCCAAAGATAGCATGACAGTGTGAAACAACTGGTCTGTCTAACAATTATTCCAAATAAAGAATGCTGACAATTTCCCCCCTCCTTTTATAATGGATAATTCAGATTTTTTAACATGCTTTTGCAGGCTCATAATAAGGAAAATAAATTAATCTTGATAAATAAAATTCAAATAATTGAATTTTTACATCATCTAAATACCTCTCCCCAATGTGACTAGAAATAGAATTGTGTTATTTGAAAAGCACACGATCCTTTCTAAATAAAAAAGAACAATTGCTGAAATTTTTGAAGTATTTGTGAAAGGTATTTTAAACAGCTTGCTAAGTGGGTAGTGTATGAGATATGTTGTTGTGCTCTGACCTAGTGCATTCTTTTATCTCTTTAAATTGAATAGTTTTTCTTTAAAGGCCATTAAAGACAATGTGCCAAAAGTATATTCATTAACTACAGTACAAGTACTAGCCCAGTCGGATTCTCTGTGCCATACATGCCTGTTCTACCTTCTTTTTCAAAAGTTTCACTGATGCTTTAGTGCATTCTTTGTGAAGAGTCTTTCTCATGGAATCCATTCATTAGTGTCTAGTGAAGCATCAATCTGCTGAAGTTCTGCATCTCCGTAACCGAAGCATTCAGTGTTTTGGTAACCTTATCAGCCCAATATTGTGGAAAACACAAATAGGTGTTGGTTGGTTGGTTGGGTTTGTTTTGTTTGGGTTTTTTGGTTTTGTTTTGGTGGTTTATTTGTTTGTTTGTTTAATAGAGGTAATGAGCTTGTCTGTCTGTTAGACAGTTTTACATTACAGGAACATTAATATTCTTTCCTTTTTAAAAGCTTGAAATAAATCCCTTGACACTACAAGAATTTTAGATACTGATTACTTGCAATTGGCTCTTGGTGATTTGCTCTTCAGATTTCTGGCTGAATTTAACAAAGTATGATTTCTGAAAAGCTTCTGATAGTTTCTCATTAAAATTGCATTTTTTTCATATGAGCATATTCTATAATTTCACCCAATTTCATGATACATTTACCCCCTCTGAAAGGCAATAGTTGAAACATCAGAAACAATTAGCAAAAAAGATTCTATTAACACTAAATGAAAGAAATAAATCTGCCAAATACTCAGTCTCAAAGCTGCATTTGTCAAAAGCATTTCTCTGAATTAACTTTTATAGGATAACTGTATAATTGCTAACAGACATTTTTCTCAAGTTGTCAGAGTGTTTGAAAAATGAGAGAGAAAGAGAATGCTCAGGGAAAAAAATTCCACAAGTAATCAATGGCATGCTTATGTGGACTGAGATTTGTAGTACTTGTACTAATAAAATGTAAGGCTCAATTAGAGGTACTTTGCAGTTTTCAGGCTAAATTTAAATGATTTGGTGATTTGCAAATACATGAATCCAAAAATAAAAATGAAGAATCCAAATGCAAATGAGTGCAACTGCAATAAGATATAATTGCAAATGAATCTGTGGCTTTATTCATTTATTGTGTAATTACTGCAATCCTTCCCACCTTGTTTTCAGTATTTCTTAATCATTAAGTCAGAAGCATGACAGCAGTGCCAGCCCTGGCATGATTCTCTTTGACTAAAACCTTGTAAATTAACACAATTAGCACAGCATCATCCTGCTAATTAACTTCCAGTGTCTGGTGCAGTGGTTTTGCAAACAAGGAAGAGGGAGTCAGAAGGGAATAAACATGCCATTCTGTTACCAAACTGTGTGCTGTGTTGGGTTTAGCTCAGCGAGGCTAAGCTGGCCATGTCAGATGCCAGAGTCAGGCAATGAAGAGCTAAAGGGGTTGGGGAGAAAAACAGGAGGGGGTAGAAGCTGTCAAAATAGTCTGCAGTAATTCAGAGGGGAGCTAGTGCCACAGATGCTTCATTTCGACTAGGCCTCCTCCTTATCAGGGAATCTGTGCCAGAGGGCACAAGACAGTTTGCAAAAATCACTTTTGGTAATACAAGAGAGATGAAGGAGGTCTATTTGATACAGCTGTGCAAAAATCAGCAGTGTGTTTACCATGCAGAGGTACGAGTTGGAGGGGCTGGTTATCTTAACGCTTGTGCATTGCTCTTACAGCGCGTGGTGGATTGTGAGGAGGGGGGAGAATTCACATCACATAATTTACAAGTTTAATTGCTTTAAAATTACATTTGCATTTTTTTCTTTTTTCCCCTTTTTTTTAATTGATGGGGTTTGTTTTTACTAGCCAGCTGTGGAAGCTGTGAAACTTTTAAGGACTTGGCTTCATTTCTTTTTCCTTTTCTTCATCTTATTTTTTCCTTTTTTTTTTTTTTTTTTTAAACCCTCTGTCTTTATACCCTGGAGGCTATGATGGGGGTGGGGGGGTGGAGAGAGAGCAAGCAAGGACACCGACAGACAAGTCATGCTTGTTTTTTTTTTCCAAAGCCTCAACAACAGAACTGAGAGGCAGAAAGGAGCCAGTTGTAATTCATACCGAGTTGTAGGCTTTGTGTGATGAAAGCGACAGAGCGCTGCCTGGGAGATTGCTTTGCTGCACTCCACGAAGCAGATTTGAAACTGTCGTGGACCACTTTAGATGAGAGTTGGATTATGGAATGACCTGCTATGTCTGTGTCATATTGTTCTGCGCAGGGTGCATTATACTGTGCTAACTAGGTGTTCAGTACCAAATAAGAGAGGTATCCTAGATGTGATCTGTCAGCTGTGTCTCATATTTTTATATTGGTTAAAATATAAAACTGAAACTGTGATGAGAGAGGACAGGGCAGTTGGATGCCTTGTATGTTAACAATAAATCTGCACTCAGAGTATTTAAAATGTACTGAGTCCTATTTATTTAATTTGAGAAATTAAAATAAAATCTGTATTTTTTTAAACCAACAAATAACCCCCTGCTGAATCGACAAAAAATGTGGTTCTGTGTGTATGTGCCTACAATAAACCAAGCAGCTGCATAAGGGCATTGCATTTTCTTTCCTGAAGAATTTGTGGAGTTAAGTGCAGTGTTTCAGAGAGCTGAGGAAGTTCACAGACAGTATGTTTGAGAACTCATTTAAAAGCATCTGAAAAAGGCCGAGCTGGTTGTTAACTTTGTGTTTTCCTGCTGCCCTAGGCTTGAAGATGCAGTGGACGCCGGAGCATGCCCAGTGGCCAGAACAGCACTTTGATATCACTTCAACAACCCGGTCCCCTGCCCACAAGGTGGAAGCCTACCGGGGGCACCTGCAGCGCACCTACCAGTACGCCTGGGCCAACGACGACATCTCGGCTCTGACTGCCTCCAATCTTCTGAAAAAGTATGCAGAAAAATACTCCGGTATTTTGGAAGGCCCGTCCGAGCGGCCCATTCTCAGCAATTACACTGAAGCTCCCTCGGGGCTGGTGAACGGCCGGAAGAATGAAAGCGAGCCCTGGCAGCCGTCACTGAACTCAGAGAGCGTGTATCCCATGAACTGTGTCCCAGACGTTATCACCGCCAGCAAAGCTGGGGTAAGTGCAGCTCTTCCTCCCGCAGACGTCTCGGCCAGCATCGGGAGCTCTCCTGGGGTGGCCAGTAACCTGGCTGAACCCAGTTACTCCAGCAGCACCTGCGGAAGTCACACCGTTCCCAGTCTTCATTCAGGGCTCCCATCTCAGGAATATGCTGCAGGATACAATGGCTCATACTTGCATACCAGTTACAGTGGCCAGCCAACACCTGCACTTCCATCCCCGCATCCATCCCCTCTGCATAGCTCGGGACTTTTACAGCCCCCGCCACCGCCACCACCACCAGCCCTCGTCCCTGGCTACAACGGGACCTCTAACCTCTCCAGTTACAGCTACCCTTCTGCCAGTTATCCTCCTCAAACTGCTGTTGGCCCTGGGTACAGCCCTGGGGGTGCCCCGCCGCCCTCAGCGTACCTACCTTCAGGAATCCCTGCTCCGACCCCTCTGCCCCCGACCACCGTCCCCAGCTACTCCTACCAGGGCCACGGCCTGACGCCCATCGCGCCGTCTGCCTTGACAAACAGTTCAGCCAGCTCTCTCAAAAGGAAAGCTTTCTACATGGCAGGGCAAGGAGAAATGGACTCCAGTTATGGAAATTACAGCTATGGCCAACAGAGATCTACACAGAGTCCCATGTATCGAATGCCCGACAACAGCATTTCAAATGCAAACAGGGGGAATGGTTTTGACAGAAGTGCTGAAACATCATCCTTAGCATTTAAGCCAACAAAGCAGCTAATGTCCTCTGAACAGCAAAGGAAATTCAGCAGCCAGTCCAGTAGGGCTCTAACACCCCCATCCTATAGTACTGCTAAAAACTCACTGGGTTCGAGATCAAGTGACTCGTTTGGGAAGTATACCTCCCCAGTAATGAATGAGCATGGTGACGAGCACAGGCAGCTCCTCCCTCACCCAATGCAAGGCCCGGGACTTCGTGCAGCTACCTCATCCAACCACTCTGTGGACGAGCAACTGAAGAATACTGACACACACCTCATTGACCTTGTTACCAATGAGATTATCAACCAAGGACCTCCCGTGGACTGGAGCGACATTGCTGGCCTAGATCTAGTCAAGGCCGTCATTAAGGAGGAGGTTTTATGGCCAGTATTGAGGTCAGATGCATTCAATGGACTGACTGCTCTACCTCGGAGCATCCTTTTATTTGGACCTCGGGGAACAGGCAAAACATTAATGGGCAGATGTATAGCTAGTCAGCTGGGGGCCACATTTTTCAAAATCACTGGCTCTGGCCTTGTCACGAAGTGGTTAGGGGAAGGAGAAAAAATTGTCCATGCCTCCTTCCTTGTGGCAAGGTGTCGCCAACCCTCAGTGATTTTTGTTAGTGACATTGATATGCTCCTTTCTTCTCAAGTGAGTGAAGAACACAGTCCAGTAAGTCGGATGAGAACCGAGTTCCTTATGCAGCTGGACACTGTACTGACTTCTGCTGAGGACCAAATAGTAGTAATTTGCGCCACAAGTAAACCAGAAGAAATTGATGAATCTCTTCGAAGGTACTTCATGAAACGACTTTTAATCCCACTTCCTGACAGCACAGCGAGGCACCAGATAATAGTACAACTGCTCTCACAGCACAATTACTGTCTCAATGACAAGGAGGTTGCACTGCTTGTCCAGCGCACAGAAGGCTTTTCTGGACTAGATGTGGCTCACTTGTGTCAGGAAGCCGTGGTGGGCCCACTCCACGCCATGCCAGCCACAGACCTTTCAGCCATTATGCCCAGCCAGTTGAGGCCAGTTACATATCAAGACTTTGAAAATGCTTTCTGCAAGATACAGCCTAGCATATCTCAAAAAGAGCTTGATACATATGTTGAATGGAACAAAATGTTTGGTTGCAGTCAGTGATACTACTTAAAAAAAAAAAAAAGTAATGAATGTTGGCACACACAGAACCTGCTACATAGGGTAGAGAACCCTTTTCAGTAGTGTTAAAATTGCAAAGGGTACTGGGAAGACTACAATTTACCTTGCCTCTAAAGAGCCAGGGTAGACTTGAAGGAAAAGTGCATCAAACAAGAGCTGCTGATCTGAAAAAGCCACATATGACAGAAAGCGCATGTTGATGCTCAGTTCTGTTCAAGCTAGACAATACTCACCAAGGAGCAAGGTGCAAGTGGGTTGATTTCAGAAGGACATGAACCCTGTGTGTTGATTCCATTCTGCTGTTCTTGAGATTTAGTTGCTGTCAAGTGCCTGAAGTGGTGCTTTATTTTTTGTTTGCCTCACAATTACATTGGTGGCATGTGCTAATATAAAGAGCTTTAACTTCAAACATTATTGGACTAAAGAGATGAACGGTTGTGTTGCGACAGAGAACCAGATTTTTGCTATTCTAAGAGCAACAGTATTCCTCAATCCTGTCTGTTCTGCGGTGTTAAACTAAGAACAGGTAAAACAGGGTAATGGTAATCTGGACCTTAATTTCTGCAGTTCATTTCTTTTAATGTTCTGTCTGCAAAAACTCAGGAAAGTGATTGTGATTTGTACAGTACCTCAAAGGAATGTGTTGAAAGCACTATGTACTGCTGAGAGTTATAGGCTAGGCTTCAATGTTACTTTATATTAAATATGTATGTTTACCTCAACAATTGGAAAATGGCAAGGAAAATTACTTTGAATGTATCCAGGAGAAAACTAAAGTGTGATATGACTGAAGCTTTACAGTTTTTAAAAATAGAAACAGAAGGATTTCCCAGTGTTCAGAAATGGTTCTTCTGCCAATTTTTCACATCAAACCAGAGCAGAACGATTTTTCTTGTTGGTAAACTGTAGGTGTTTTCAGCATATTGCTCCTGATAATTACGTGATACAGTCTTTAGAAGGTGCATAGATGAAAAAAGAGCCACTTAATCGGTTTACGTTAGCATCCGAAACAGTCAAACGTTAGATTTGGTAGGACTCCAAGAGGCAAATTACCATAAACTGTGGCTGCTGGCCTTTGTAATGGGGCTCTAGTCATAGTTTTGAGGTTATTTTGGTGAAGCTGTAGGGAGTGGGATCAGTGTAGGTCGCTGGCAGAGCTATGGGTTGCAGAGCTGTTTATAGCAACACAGTGGACTGTGACCAAACAAACAGTACAAAAAACAAAGCAAAACTGAACCCTCAAAGTACATTAATTTCCCTTCCCAAACTGTAGAGTTGAGTTTTTGTTGTGTACATAAAGCTCCATTGTCCTTCATTTAGCATCCATTAGGAATCTTCCAGGCTGAAGTGTGCCCACCATTATTTCTACCTCAGTTTTGTTACATTTCTCTTGGAAAGCAAAGTAAGAAATAGGGCAAAAAACCAAATCCAACACAGAAGTCAGATTACATTAGGAATGCAAACCTGCTAAACGAGTTTCAGAGAGCTGCTGTGTTTTCCCCTGCAGTCGTTTTTCTCTATGTTAGTGCTCTTTACCCCCCTTTTTCTTCCCCCAGATATACATACTCTGGTGTCTTCCTTCTGGAAAGACTAGCTGGCATGTGTGGCATTTTGCTCAGTTCTCCCCCAGCCCCCCACCTTTCTTTTTATCCTTTAATGCTTTCCGTGCAACTCTTTTGGTGACAGCTGACTGATGTTGGGTAATGTCTCTGAGCAGGAGCAGTGCATGTTGCAGCTGCCCAAAGCCTCTGCCATCACATGAGCAAAACAGCCTTGCTTTTTTGAATGTATTTTTTTGTTTGTTTACTTTAAAGAGACAGTAACAAAACTGTTGCAAAGCACTGGCGTTTAATGTTTCTGTTAGGTAATGTACATTCAAAACCATTAAATAAATGCACTGAAAAGCCCCAAGAAGAGAGTTACCAATCTGTTACTAGATCATGTTTGTCTTCTCAAAAATTGTACAGACCTTGTCCGTTTTGTTAAATCAATGGAGACATTTAGCATTCAGAAAGCTAATGAGGGATTTTATGATATTGCTGGAAATTTATGACTCTTGATTATTACTTTTCTTTATTTTTTCTTTTGAGATATATATATATAGATAGAATGTGCTAAAAACAGAGCAAGTAAACCAAAATCTAATTTAAGATGTATTCCTGGCAAACATTTTGTCTATCTAAAACTTTATGTTTTAAGCATAAAAGTATCATTTTAAAAACAGTGCCTTTCATTAAGGATATAGAAAGTAAGACTTACTTAGGTACATCACCTGCTTTTTTTTTTTTCTTTTCTTTTTTCTGTTATCTTTTTTTCCTTTCTCCTTTCAACAGCAATTACAGTCTATGGTCCTTGCTATGACTCAGTCTTTCTGCTTCCCCAAACCTCCACAGGCTGCTTCTTCATCCCAGTCATTCCACCATCTTCAAATTTGGGAGATCCCGATGTCCCCATTAGCTCTAGGCTCATGCTGATCACACTGGCAAGTACGTTATTGCAGATCGCTGACCCAATTTCTGTCTTAGACAATGCCTTTCATGTCTGCCATTCAGCTGTACTCATTTGAAAGGCTCAGGCAAGTTTTGATAAACCAACTCGTTAACTGTTTCTCCTAACCATACTCCTAACAGATTTTTTTTGCAGCTGGTAAAATGAAAGCTACCCACTAGAGTGGATTTTTGCCTCTTTTTATCTGGTAGCAAAACTAAAAGCAAACAAAATTGTAGATGGTCCCTTTGGCTTCCAGCTTTAAATCATTCTCTCTAAAAAGTCACTCTGGGAAATGGATTTTCCAAATGTTAACCAAAGTGAGAAGCAAGCAGAAATTGAGATGGTGTGAAAATGCAGGTTCCACACACGCACACACATACGCTCATGCTTGTCCTCTCCAGGGCTCTATTCAGCTTTGGGGCAGCAGAAGTGGAAAACTTCACCCCTATCAAAGCAGCTGTAAGGAGAGGAAAACAGTCAGATTGTTACCCAAATCTTTCCTTACCAGAAACTGTCCTTGGCATTGTTCTGGAAGGGTGCCTATTGAATCTGGTGAGAGCTTGGCCAGGTAGCGTTAACAGGAGGTTCCTCAGCCCTTCTCCAAGTGGTTTCTGGCCATTCCTTTGATGGAATTTCCCCCAGTTCAGGGTCTCAGCTGGCTGACCCCCTTACCATGTCCTGCCCTTATTGCTTTCCTTCCTCCTCCCACATTCAGCCCCTGTTTTCTCACTAGTGAGTAGGTTTTGCATGCTGCTGGTCCCTCCCCCCTCAGCAGCCTTCTTGTCAAGGAAGGTTTAGGAAGGGCTGAAGCACAGTCCTGAACTTGAGTGGGTCCCAAAGATAAGGAATTTTTTGAGAAGAGGGGAAAAATATGTTCTAATAGGGTCTTTAGGATGAAATATTTGCTGGTCTTTGACATTTCCACGGTAGAAAGCCATTTGCTGTCTTTTAGGATTGGGCACAGCTGGAGGCTGCTGCCACAGAAATGCCCAAGCAGTTTGCTGGGCTTCCTGGCCGCTGGCACAGCCCTGGGTTTTAGGGAGCCTGAAATGGTTAAAGAACATCTGCTGTGACAGCCTATCACTGCAGAGGCTTTACATTGTATTTTTATTTGTGGATCCCATTCTGCATCAGCTCATTTTCTTCCTTGTACCTTCAGTACAGTTCCTACGGCAACAAAAGTACAACAAATTGGAGGAATATTTCTGCAAGCTGAAGGATCAATATCAATTCAAGGAGGAGTTCATAATGACCTTATGTGAGACAGAAATGGAAATACTCTATACTTCTGGCATGTTTCTCTCCAAAATATTTAGAATATTAGTGACAATATAGAAAAGTTTGCTGACTGAGCTGATCAATGGAAAGTGAAGGCAGTTTACTTTAAGGCTATTTACTTTCACACGGATTATTTATCTATTAGTCTGCATTCCACTCAAATGCAGATAGATGGGCAAAATGTTTTCATGAGCATTACAAACCTAACAAGGGGAAAATCAACCATCTGACTAAAATACATAGGCCAAACACCATCTGGGTGTCTTTACCAGCTATTTGGAGGCCGTGCTCTGTAAAATGGTACAAGGTCATATTTAGGTATTTTTTCATAGGATTATTTTTAGGGGATTGTCTAGTCAAAAAGATCCAAATTAATTGCTGCATTGAGATGTTAATATATTGATATACTGGGGATCTGACCATGGTTTTCACTGTCTTCATATATATGTACGACTTCAGGTAAAGGGCTGTTCTTATCATCCCCCTGCATTTTTCTCTGAAGCACTTCGTCATGAGGGAGAGTGCATTACTCAGATCTGAAGGATACACTTTGTCACAAAACAAGGCCACCAAAAGTTGTAGGGCCTCCTACCCTTTCACTTACACCAATCTGAAAGTGGTATAACCTTGTTGACTTAAAGGAATTACTCCTGATTTCTGCCCTTGTTAGAGAAGTCATCCCTCCAATGTATAATAATCTATGTCTGTTGGTTTTCATCATCAGCTCTGAAAGCTAACCTTGTCGTCACAGCACTAACTCCTTTCCATCTTGTATGTGTGCATGTGTGTATATAATATTTATATGTGCATACACACCATGTCCAAACAATAGCTTTTTCTCTGTACTTAAAAAAACAAAAAGAAAAAAAAAGTCATTTAACCATCTGCAGATTTGTATGAAGCACATTAGTAAACATGGAGATACTAGTATTTCAGAATTCAAAAAAAACCCAGCTGTGCTGGTGACTAACCAATACATGAACTGAAGCTCACACTCTGCAAGGACCTTTGGTTGACATTCGATTTTGAACCTGCCAGATGCATTTTTGTGAACCAGGGATACTGCATCTTTAATGAACAAGTCTCTACTAAAATTTTTAAATACAACACAAGCAGTGTAGCACTAGGCACTGCAATTGTCAAAGACAATTAGACTGAAAGCAGGAAAATTTCACCTCCCTGTCTCAGTGATATGTAGA